>NC_051417.1:4898256-4898515 GCF_015228065.2 Penaeus monodon
ACCCAACGAACTGAGAATCTCACTGAGCATCAAAGTCATGCTAACAATGCACTCCCTTCTAGCCTTCAACATTGCAACAACTTCAGCATTCCACACTGATGAGTCCCAGAGTTGCTGTTGTTGCATGGCTCCGATCGTCATGCACTAATCGGGGGTGCGTGAGGCGGCGGCGCGAGTGAGGAGCGCGAGTGCGAGGGAATTTATTGGATTATAAATCGGTGGTTGATAATAAAAGAGTTACATTTGATGGATGATTTAG
>NC_051417.1:4898734-4898815 GCF_015228065.2 Penaeus monodon
CTCGTAGTCTTTGAAGAGTAGTAATGGCATTGGAATTATATATATTTTTTTCTTAGTCATTTTTTTGTTTGTTTGTTCTTT
>NC_051417.1:4898850-4899532 GCF_015228065.2 Penaeus monodon
CTTTATTTTTCTTCAATTTCCCCCCCCCCCCCCTGATTTTTTTCTTTCTTTTACCCCTATCATTTCTCTATGTGTCCTTATCTCCGTATCTTTCCCGTATAAATATTTCTAATTTTCTCTTTTCTGTTATTCTACTTTCCTCCATAGATACGTAAACACGCAACACGCCCATACAGCAAACAAACGCGTACATAAAATAAACAAAAACACTAAAGACATACACACAATATCCATATACTATACATACAGAAAGTTCCATGCAAAGTCATGCGAAGCTGAATCACCTTTAGTATTCATGCACGTTCATGCACAGTCATACATGTGAAATCTAATTCAATTACAGAAAACCGTATTACAAATACATTTTCGGGGCACATATTATGTGTTCAAAAGTCCGCTGATTGAACCTATATACTACGTGGCTCCGTAATTTTGTTCGTAATTATCGAAGGCATTAATAGCTATTACGTTGGTTGTGCCATTGGCTTTATTGACATTTCATGACTCAGGGTCATCTAGCATATTTCAAGTATTATCATCATTAGCACAATTACACGTAACGATTTAGCCGTAAACAATTAATAAAAAATGACTAAAGTGCGTTGCACATAATCATTATGTATTATTATCGTAGAAGTCATAGAGTCTTCTGGGCATCCACTGGACGTTAATATCAAGGTAG
>NC_051417.1:4900039-4900178 GCF_015228065.2 Penaeus monodon
CATCAGTGACAAAAAACAGAACAAGATCACTTCTAAGAACGCGGTTAAGACGAAAGCTGGAGATGAGTATCCTTACAGACCCAGTAGTATACAAGCTTCCCTTTCCTTAATTAAAAGTTCTGAGCAAAGGCCCGGGGGC
>NC_051417.1:4900608-4901000 GCF_015228065.2 Penaeus monodon
TAGCGCATGTATTCATGAATGTGTGTACGCCATGTGTATGTGTATTACCTATAGATATCCTCCCATGTATCCCACCAAAGCAGGAAGTGGGCGTAGAAACCTGACCCCTTTATTAACATGATTAAAACTTTTTGCGCTATCAACGGATAAGAACTTCCCAGAACCACCTAGAACTCTTGTCGCCTCTCATCATGTCATTAACAATATACTATACTTGATAAAAATACATAACATGCAACATATCCATTGCGAGTGAGGAGGTATCGTGCAACTAGATTCACCGAGCCATCCTGTGTAACGGGATCATAGCAGCGTATATTACAGAGTTCGGTTGCGAGGTACAAGGTATGTATATACAGGGCATGGTGTCGGGGGTCTAGTTAGCAGAGGTA
>NC_051417.1:4901087-4901197 GCF_015228065.2 Penaeus monodon
GCGGTTGTAATTTCAAAAGGTTGTATAAATAGGCGTGCTATAGTTTCTACCGCTAATACTACTAATTAATATTATGCAAATAGTGGAAAATAGGCAATGAAACACCAGGC
>NC_051417.1:4901371-4901531 GCF_015228065.2 Penaeus monodon
AAACGTAAAAAGGGACTAACAGAACGAAGAGAGAGGCAAGCCATACACGGAGTACCAAAGCCGCCAACCGATCCTGAACGATTCCCAGAAGGAACAGATTCTCGGAAAAGACCGAGAACAAAAAGAGGAAAAGAGAAAGATCAAATAACGAAAAGTGGAC
>NC_051417.1:4902225-4902369 GCF_015228065.2 Penaeus monodon
CGGTGGGCGCAGGTGGGAGACGGAAGCTCCTACGCGGGCGAGGTGCGACGTCCCTTCAGCTCGCAGTGATTGAAGAGGCACCGCGGATTCCACTTTCATTAGATTTCCAGCGAGTCGCCAAAGCCTCGCCGACGACGGTGTAAA
>NC_051417.1:4902773-4903051 GCF_015228065.2 Penaeus monodon
AAGAAGTTTCCTAGCAACGCCGTGTCGAACAAATAGGACGAATTTGATCATTATACAAAGGTCAATCAATGTAATCGATAAGTTGAGTTTTGTTATTAACAGTGGAATTGGATGAGTCTTAATATGGATCAAATGAGTGGACTCGAAACTAATAGCTAATTTCATAAACAAACTGCACAGATAAGAAAAAATATACATAACATCACACGTATGCATTTATATTTGTAAGACTTCGTGTGTGTATCGGTAATATTCCATTACTCAGTCTCTTTCAGTCA
>NC_051417.1:4903098-4903347 GCF_015228065.2 Penaeus monodon
ATAGTCCAAAACTTCATCTCTCTCAATCAAAATAGATATATGTATGTATATACGCGTAATATTCCATAACGTAATCATTCACGCGTCTCCCTCTTCGTCTAAATTACCTCTCATCAAAGGAACGCTCTCATTCACACTTTCTTAAAGACCAACGACCAGTCACAGACGCCCTTCGACACTACACGAGTGGCCGTACCGTAAGTGTGTCTCATGGTTCATTAGCAAGGGGCGTAAGAGCGTTCATGGGAC
>NC_051417.1:4903383-4903453 GCF_015228065.2 Penaeus monodon
GGAGTAGGAAGTGTGCAATTATACTGAAGGGTGACGGAGAGCTCTTAAAGGGACACGGTAGTAGTAATCA
>NC_051417.1:4903579-4903835 GCF_015228065.2 Penaeus monodon
TAAAAATGGGAAGGATCTTGAAATTAGCAAAGGGTGCAAATGGAGTGTACAGAGGTGACATCTGATACTCTTAAAACAAGGTGAATGCCACAGCTCTCTCCTCGGAATTTATACTCTTTTAACGTCATTTTCCCGGACTGCTTAATGTCCTATGAATGTCAAATCTGATAATTAATTTGTACTGATGATTTAAAGATGAAGGATTACCTAGAGATACATTTTTAGCTGTATATTTGGGGAAAATTGGTGTTAAATG
>NC_051417.1:4904453-4904897 GCF_015228065.2 Penaeus monodon
ATATCAGTATGGCGTTAATACTGACCTGTCAAGTGAAATTTATATTAGAATTAGTGTCAAAGGAACACCCGTAGGATAAACTAAACGAGTATTGAATTATCACCTATTTAACTAATGCCTGTTGATGCCTTTGAAAATAATCAAACGTTGTATCCTGATTGAATGTTGCAAGTTATTATATGTTTCGAAATATACACTTTGGAGTTTTGCGAAAGATAATTGTCATCGACTGAGAGGTAAATTAGTGTTGAATGTTTCAACTTATGGATGCTAATAAAATATGATTTTTCGCCCGCGATGGAATTTATTTTTTCGAAAGGAATATTTTTAGATCTGTTAGGTAAAGTGAATAGGAATAAGAGGATAAAAATATAATGATACCGGCAATTAGCTTTGATAGAGTTTAATCAGTGATCATTATGAGGCTTATCCACCTGTCCATAT
>NC_051417.1:4905146-4905281 GCF_015228065.2 Penaeus monodon
TCCATAAAATGATAAAGGTCTAATATTCTGCTAATATAAAACCGTTATGCAATAAAGTATGCCATTGGATAATTAGAGCTATAATGTGCTATTAAGCTAAATATATAGTCGAAGATATTTGTCCATATGAGCTTC
>NC_051417.1:4905327-4905997 GCF_015228065.2 Penaeus monodon
CACTTCTAATATACTTTCCTTGTTTCTTACATCCCTCTCATTCGACATCAAATGACAAAACTTGTCTAATTTAGATTCTAACTACTCTGATTAAGATTATTCATTCCCTGATTTAAATTTCGATTTCTATATTCATTATATCATGTCTTTATAGAATGAATGAGAATGAAACTGTCATTATTGATGTTAATTGTCTTTTATACTTCACTTTTATTTTCTAGACAGAATACAGCCAGCAAGAAATTAATATCACATAATCATTTCCCGAATCAAATGGACACTATTGTCATTATATCTTCTTCATTGCCATGATTTACATTCATTCATTCTCTCATACCTTTCAGGGCATTCAACATGTCATCTGTAATGCGTCAAATGATGTCACATGCCCCTATTCCGAATTAGATTATTACTCGCTACGAATTTAATCTGATGCATGCCTGTCCACACTGCCACTCATCATCATCTTCACGGGAGGAAAATGAAAGTTGGAGTGCGACACCGTAGAGTTTCCAGGGTGCGATGTGGTGATTCTATTTGGCTTTTTCGTTGTGACATTATTATTGGCGTGATTTTTGTTGTTAATATTATTGGTTTTCGATCTATTCTCCCTTCTTATTCTGCTTCTTCCTCGTATTAGTAGAAGTAGTATTACTGGTTCTTTTGGTTA
>NC_051417.1:4906063-4906202 GCF_015228065.2 Penaeus monodon
CTGTTCTTCGCGTGGTCTTTCGGTACGATCTCGGCGACCTTGCGGAAGTACAGAGCTCGAGGCAGCGGTAATGAGGAAGAGCAGTCGATAAGGTTGTTTGTCGGCTGCTGCAGGGAAGGAGCTGATCTGTTTTTGATGT
>NC_051417.1:4906260-4906371 GCF_015228065.2 Penaeus monodon
TGACTACCATCCAAATGCCAGTCATGTGACACTACTAATCCTCAATTACTTTCATACAGTCATTTCCATACAAATTCTAATAATAGATTATCATTACCAACTCATCGACAC
>NC_051417.1:4906456-4906709 GCF_015228065.2 Penaeus monodon
CAGTGCATTTTGATTACATTGTCAATCCAGACTTACCACTAACCATGATGTCCAATCACTCACAATCAATAATCACGCACAAATCTCCAATACGAAACCTAATCCCCAGTCATGCAGATGTCATGCAAGACGCCAGCATGAGTAAGATCGAGTGACATGTTCAGATAATCAAGTTGACTGAGACTGACTGAATATTAATGAGTTTTCAAGATGAAAGTTTCTGAATATCAGTATTGAGTGAGGGGAAAGATAC
>NC_051417.1:4907722-4908013 GCF_015228065.2 Penaeus monodon
CATAACAGCAGTAGAAATAATGATAATAATGAATACAGAAAATATACATATTTTTCATCATCACTTACCTGTTATGAAAATACCTTGTAAAGCTTTGACGTTGTTAAATCCTAACCCTTAAAAGTGTGTTCGTGTTGACGTCATAAACCTATCTTTAGTATCATTTCCTTTTTTAATATTTCTCATAAACGCCACCAGACAGATTTAAACTCAACAGTTGCTATTCAAACAACGTAAGTACAAGCAAAGAGTTGGCGAACGTTACACGCAGATCTGTCACGTGGCAGCTTA
>NC_051417.1:4909352-4909547 GCF_015228065.2 Penaeus monodon
TTACTCTCTCACAGTGACGTCAGCACACGCCCGAAATAGATATCATCTACAATGAAGAAATTTAATAATCGAGACACAATAGCATCCGTTCTCTTATTTCTTCGTTCACCTGATCCTCATAATCTTTGTTCTTTAAGGAACAGGCTGTTCTCGTTTTAGTTCTTCTATTTCTTTGATATTGACGTCTATCAAGTA
>NC_051417.1:4909955-4910052 GCF_015228065.2 Penaeus monodon
CAGTGTCTGATTTCCAACAGGTAGAAGCAGGTAACGACAAGCAACAGAATCATTGCTCGCCATAATGATCCAAAATTATAGCAACAACAGACGTAAC
>NC_051417.1:4911563-4911711 GCF_015228065.2 Penaeus monodon
GGAAAAACACGGAAGTAAACCTATTAATTCTCCGCGATAATTCTCCGTGAACGCGATCTAATTCTTTTAATGCCATTCTTGGCTTTAATTGAACACCTGAGAGACATTGCAACAGGCGCCATTATACTTGCCTTTTTGTCAGTAGTTC
>NC_051417.1:4911855-4911937 GCF_015228065.2 Penaeus monodon
TACATTGAAAGATTAGCTAATAATGACGTGGAGTATTGTAACAAAATGACAGAACAAAAAATCCATTTTGATAAGATGTATC
>NC_051417.1:4911970-4913014 GCF_015228065.2 Penaeus monodon
ACAGGAAAAACATGGAAAAAGTGGAACGTGTACGAATGAGGTGAATTTCTGTTTTAAAAAGGGCTAATGATCTCATTCACCGCTTAGTAGTTTCCGAAGAGTTGGTTTAAAAGAGCGCTGCCAGACACATAGCATAAATAACGATCTAATTGGTAAAGTCTACGGAAAACGTTTGCCACATTTCGTTTACAAAATGTCTATACCATATTCATATTCGTGGGCGTACCCCTTTCATGAAATGTAAAGATATATTTGCTTATTTAAACTCAACTGATGCAATGTAAGATATAGATATACTATATCCTAAATTCACAAGACAATACTGTTATGAAACGTTGAGACCCAATGTCAGATATACCAAAAATTGATACATATTTAGACGGGTTGTAAATAAAGGATTAAGGTAAGGTATCACTACTTTATCGCGGTGGTGAGATTTTTAGTACTGAAAGCATAAGTAACCGAAGTGCATAAATGGTAGCTTATGGCATTTTAGTTCACTAGGGAAATGGTTAGCGAAGCGAAGATTAACGCAATTTTTTTACGCTTACTTGCCTGTGACTAGAAAACGTCCAAGCTGAAAATTCAGATTTACTCTTTTTGATCATGAAGCAAAACTAAAGTCCTACTTTTTAAATCAAAGACGTGTTAAAATAAATCCTTTTTATAGAGCAGATCGACCGTAGCAATAATAAAAAAGATCATAAATACTTGCTTATATTTTAGACAAATCTAAAAAACAACAAAAAAAAGAAATTATTTTCGACTAGCTTATTTGATAAGAAAAATTCTGTCTTGAAAACAATTACTTTTTAATGTAATATCCAACGGGGCAGAGATATTAAACATTATGTTTTATCTAACAAAGAATAAAAGAAAATGACTAAACATAAGCACCAGAGGTAAAAGGTACGAACATGCAAGGTAACTGTAATATAGTGCAATATGAAATTTCCATCAACGTTAATGGATTTACGTTTTTGAAGTCTAAAACTCCCGATTCAAAATTACCTACACACATAGGATTAAATTACATTTTATCTA
>NC_051417.1:4914158-4914458 GCF_015228065.2 Penaeus monodon
TTCACACATCCAAATTCAAGTCTGCAATCCATTCTATGAAATCTCTACCAGCCTCAAGAAGTGTTTTATATCCTCCTGCCGCATCCGTGACGGGACAGTGAAGCACAATATTATCTGTGTCCGTCTGAATCCAGTGCTTTCCTGATAGCTGAGCAAATCCTATGAGGGACTGTGTGGGGTCTGTGATAATGCCTCCCCCATTCTGTTTTCCATGTGTATTGAAGTTATCCTTTCTGGAGTTGTAAGATGGGTTTCTGGATCTTAAAGTTCTTGGCGCAGTGTCAGTTATTAGTTTCAGGG
>NC_051417.1:4918261-4918559 GCF_015228065.2 Penaeus monodon
CTTCTGTGCACTTACCGATTTGCATAAACAGGATATCCTCACCGATTTCTGAAACGTGGTTTTACAAAAGTTACAGAGGTGGAAGGATTTTGCGCTAAAGACCAAACTTCGGTTAAACGAAATCTAACAGGAAATATTGACAGCAAAATTATCGTGTATCGTGACTACAGGCTTGAATATCAGATGGAATCGGGGTTTAGATTTACACATTTTCACTTTATAAATTGGTTTTGGTATCTGATGTTGTTCATCGATGGTGGTGGTAATGAGAAAGACAAAGGTGAGGATGATATACCAA
>NC_051417.1:4918926-4919064 GCF_015228065.2 Penaeus monodon
TCGCAACGAAATTTATAAATTTATGTCTTTCTTTTCTCTCCGTCTTCGCCTCTTCTTCCCTTCTATTACGCTTCCCTCTTAGAGCGCCTCTTGACCTCCCTTGACCTCTCTCCTTGTCGTGACGGAAGACAGAATCAT
>NC_051417.1:4919316-4919479 GCF_015228065.2 Penaeus monodon
CCTTTTGTTTTTATGCGATGTTTTGATCTTGGTTGACCTATGTTACTTTGTGTTTTATTTCTTAACTTCATTTTCTTTTTTTTGTTATATATTTATTAATGAGAGTAAAGAGAATAGGTGAATTACAGGCAACGGTGTACGACAAAATAGAAGAACGGCAATT
>NC_051417.1:4920423-4920530 GCF_015228065.2 Penaeus monodon
CTCGAGGTAGTACTAAAGGCATAAGAATCTGCAGCTTATGTAATTCTGGTCGATTATTTGACAACTTGTCTCGAGCTTAGTCAGAGGACCTTCATTTTTCATATACA
>NC_051417.1:4920867-4921474 GCF_015228065.2 Penaeus monodon
AACTCCGATCAATACATTTTGATACAAGACATGTAGATTGATATAAAAACATTATTACTTCTGGATATAGCAAATATATACTCTGCAGATGAGCGCTACAAGGAACATCCTTATGTCATATTACTTGAGTAAATAACACGCCTGTATAATGTTTTAATAAAAAACACAATCTTCTAAGACCACTGTGCTTATACTGTGAAAAAGACCAATACACTATATGCTACTGTATGACCCTGCTACTCTGTTACAGTGAATAAAAACTCACGTACATTCAAATGAAACCACACCTCCCTTAGCTTACAGCGGTAAAAGGGTAGAGCGTCGGTACTGAGTTACACTGAGGGTAGGGTAGTGGTGTTCCGTCAGTGTTAAGAGGCTGGTCATCTTTAACGTAAGCTTCTAAAAATAGACTTCATTTGAAAGGAAACTTTGGAAGCTATACGTTCCACTTTCCCGATGCTTCCTTGTTAGTAGCTAGCGTGAGAGCAGATCAGGTCGGGTAGAGATTTAAATTATATGTATAGATGTATGGATATATAGGTCTTTTATTTGTTATTATTATTTTTAGGTGTTTGTGTTTTATTGTTTGGGTGTACGTGGGGATGTG
>NC_051417.1:4921781-4921907 GCF_015228065.2 Penaeus monodon
CTGGCTTTGATACGCGTATTATAACCTCGGATGACCTTTTTCGAAACCATTCAAGGAACACAATGGCAGTGCCTTCATCACACCAAGACCGAGGCGGAGAAGACCTTTTAGTGACTCTGAGAAAAG
>NC_051417.1:4923291-4923428 GCF_015228065.2 Penaeus monodon
AAATAGTGAAGTTACTTATCTTCATAATAAACAAGCATACACAGAAATTTACACTCTCCGTCTTATGTAAGCAAAAGAAGTGTTTTGTTTGTGAAAATGACATAAAAATATGATGTAATATGAACACCTGTCCTCCC
>NC_051417.1:4925144-4925209 GCF_015228065.2 Penaeus monodon
GCTTTATTCGTATGGAATTCTCTTGGGTCGATCTCACGTGTAAAGCCACATGCCGGGCTCTCCCC
>NC_051417.1:4926092-4926171 GCF_015228065.2 Penaeus monodon
GAAAAAAAAAAAAAACTAACGAAAGATATTCCAAAGATCCTTAAAAAAAAAATCCAAAACATCATATAATTTGAAAAGA
>NC_051417.1:4926228-4926386 GCF_015228065.2 Penaeus monodon
TCAAAATCCTGCCAGTTTGTCCTTAAATTTTCTCTAGCTGATGTCGAATGTTTCTCTTGAGTTGAAAATTGTATAATATTGGAGAGTGAAGTGCATCAACGTGGAAAAGCCAATTTCTGCTGTCTCTCCGCCTATCGAACCAGACGAAAAAGGAGGAA
>NC_051417.1:4927028-4927277 GCF_015228065.2 Penaeus monodon
TTCACACATGAAAATTCGATCATGATGTGGATTTTCCCCGGCTATTCGAGTGCCCTGTCTGCGTCGCTTATTTCAGGAGCGGCTATTTTTATATATATGCCGCTTCACTATGCGCTCTCTGTTTCAGTAATAAACATTGATACCTTTTTGTCGGAGGCTATTTCTGGCGGTACAGATTGTAAAGTAACTGGTATATATATTTTCTTTTCCTTTTCGACATAGAGATATTGCGAGAGAGGGATAGGGAAT
>NC_051417.1:4927425-4927846 GCF_015228065.2 Penaeus monodon
ATAAGAATAAAAATAGAGAGAGAGAAGAAAAAAGTAAAACAGATCACAAGAGCGAAACAATGAAATAGAAAAAAAAACACACGAAAAACAAGGGCAAAGATAAATCAATAAATACACTCCAGTAAAACTAATAAAAAAAAAAATAAATAATAAAAAAAATAAAACGAAACACAACTACCCAATTGAAAAAAAAGGAAAAAACGAATCAGAGAAGGGGATACGAACTTATATGAGAAATAAAAATTTTGTCTGTACCTCGTCTCCCCCTTTTTTATACTCGAAAAAGCTTTTACTGTTGCCACTCAAGCTAGATGATATCACAAGGCTTTAGCTTTAGCAATATTAAGACAACTGGTTCTTATTTTTTCTACGATTTCTTCTTCTACCTTGCTTTGTAGATATGATTCGTAGTGTAAAATCT
>NC_051417.1:4928676-4928878 GCF_015228065.2 Penaeus monodon
AGGCAAGCTACTGGTAACTAACATACTCACAGACAATGCTATCTTCATGACGACACCCGTATTCAGGGCAGGACCGGAAAAAAAGACTTTTAATACCAAAGAAGTTATTGAAAGAGGAAACAACGTTTTCGAAATCCTCTAAACTTCGCTCTCATGCTTAGAAAGGCTTTCGAAACAAAGGAAGTTCATTGTTACAAATCCT
>NC_051417.1:4928925-4929524 GCF_015228065.2 Penaeus monodon
TACGCACGAAAATGAATGACGTGCAACTGATAAGTCAACAGACAGCTTCTCCCGAATATAATATTTCCGAAGAAAATGTAAATACTGGAGCGTAAATTATAAACTTTCATTCTTAACTTCGAGCACAAAAGAGTGAAGGTCTTAACGCAGGATCCTCAGTCTAAAATATCCATGAAAATCCTGTACTTTCCATGGCACAGCTTATATTTTGACATAATGAAGACGTATCTGTTTTTCAAAAACGATCTTTGTAAGAGAAAAAAAAAAAAACACTTTGAAATAGGATAATGCTATGTGCACTTTTAAAATATTTTCTTATCACTGTTCGTTTGTTACAATATTTTTTAGTTAACCACCTACCTATTTTTTTTCTATATTCCTTTTTTTCGTTTCTTCACTATTGTTCTTTATTATTTTCCTATCTTTTCGTTTCTTAATTTCTTTAATATTTGTTTTCTTTTTTCTTTGTTTTTTTTCTTTATTTTGGGTTAGTAAATTATCTTTTCTTAGTTACCGATTTTGATAAATAAAATAAATTCCTTGGCTTGTATTTGCTTCATCTTTACTCCTCTTTTTATCTCCTCATTCGTATGAAAATA
>NC_051417.1:4930610-4930778 GCF_015228065.2 Penaeus monodon
TATATCTCGAAACAAACTCTGAAATGTAGAATCTCTCTTACACCCTCTTCCTGTGAAAATACCGACCGTGGATGGAATACACAGCACCAATCACGAAGGGTAGAAAGGTGAATGAAAGCAGAAGAATGTAACTTGCTTTTGAGGTGTAACGAAGTATATATGAGTTGG
>NC_051417.1:4932568-4932877 GCF_015228065.2 Penaeus monodon
ATCCCATTCCATCTATATACACCAGAGTGAGTAGATGTAACAGGGATCAAAAGCGTATCTCCGTCAAAGATTGAGATAAGACCATCCCCTCCGTTCTCTGCTTCTTTTTTTACGCCCAAAATTATTCCCTCTTTCCCAAAAATGCCCTTTTCCCCTTATTGACACCCCCCTCCCCCCGCCCCACCTCACGCCCCCACACCCCCTCCTACAACTCCCTAGTCACGCCCACCTCCCTCCCCCCAAAATTTTTTCCCCTCTTTCCCCACCTCACGTAAACTTTCCCTCTTCCCCCCCCCTTTTCTTTTTTCT
>NC_051417.1:4932911-4932975 GCF_015228065.2 Penaeus monodon
AGCGCCGCCCTTTATTTTGGGTTTTACTCCCCCCCCCCCCCTAGGGGGGGCCCACATCTTTTCT
>NC_051417.1:4933338-4933506 GCF_015228065.2 Penaeus monodon
GTTTTTGCGACAATGCTACTCTTGTCAGCTCACGGTACTCTCTGAGAGCTCTGCCGTCGCTACGCTTACGTCCGCTATCGATCTCGTCCTCCTAAATTTGCTGAGGGAGAGAGATTTCCCCCTCCCCCCCCCACCTTTAACCCTTTTTATCAAACCTTTTTTTAAAAA
>NC_051417.1:4933536-4934030 GCF_015228065.2 Penaeus monodon
ATAAAAATTTTCTGCCCCTTTTTTTGTTTTGGGTTTTTAAAACATTTATTTTTTTTTCCCCATTATCGTTTTAACTCCTTTTTAATCCTCATTTTCCTAATTGTTATTATCTTCTTTTTTTAAATCCTTTTCTAAGCTCGTTTTCTCCCTCTTCCCCTCTATTTATCCCATTCTATCCTCTTATTCCCCCTTTCGAACCTCTTTTTTATCCTTTTCCCCCCCTTTTTTTTTTTTTTCCCCCCCCCCCCCCCTTTTTCCCCCTTTTTTCCCCCCTCCCCCCCTTTTCCCCCTTTTTTTTTATTTTAGGGGGGCCCAAAAGGGGGGAAAAAAAAAGGGGAGGGGAAAAAGGGGGGGGGGGGGAGGGTTGGAAAGGGGGAAGGGGGAAAAAGGAAGGGGGGGGTTAAGGGGGAAGGGGGGTTGGAAGGGGGGGGAGGAGGGGAAGGGGGTTTGGGAGGGAATGGATGGGGGGGAAAAGGGGGGAAAAAAAAGGTGGA
>NC_051417.1:4934636-4934726 GCF_015228065.2 Penaeus monodon
GATCCCAAAAAGAGATTTAAAAAAGCGATAGCGAGGGAGAGAGGCACAAAGAATAGCTCCGGTGTCTTCGAACACTAGAAACACATCCAC
>NC_051417.1:4934794-4935013 GCF_015228065.2 Penaeus monodon
TTGCCACATGGTATTACAGTCATTATTTTGGGTTTTTTGGTTTCCCTCTTTCCTTTTTCCTTTTCGACCGTTCCCCCGCCCCCTCCCTCACTGCTTATCAAAAAAAGATTTTCGGGTGAATTTTCGCCCTTTTGGGGGAACCTTTCCCTCCCCCCACTCTCCTCGGGTCGTTCCATTGCCCCTTTTGCCCTCTTTTTGACCTGTCTGGTAGGTACTGTG
>NC_051417.1:4936599-4936824 GCF_015228065.2 Penaeus monodon
ATTATATTTTTAAAAAGACGTGTTTCTTATTTGAATTTTGTACCCGTAACCGACAATAAGGAAACGTTTAACGGTTTAACATTTGATTTTTACATTTTTCCTCAGTTTGTTCTCATTTTGTATCAGTAACAAAAATATATATAAAAAAGAATAACTAATTATTATCTCCATTTATGGTTAAAAAAATGTTTACAAAAACATACCCTAGTGAGTAAATTTGCAGGG
>NC_051417.1:4937721-4937912 GCF_015228065.2 Penaeus monodon
ACCAACCATCCATTACCCCTTCCCCCTTCCCCCCCCATCGCTAAATAAAGGACCATTGAGCAACCCCGATCTTACGAATCTCCTTAATATAATCTCTAGTCCTGTTCTTCGCGTGGTCTTTCGGTACGATCTCGGCGACCCTGCGGAAGTACAGACCTCGAGGCAGCGGTAATGAGGAAGAGCAGTCGATA
>NC_051417.1:4938281-4938475 GCF_015228065.2 Penaeus monodon
CTTTCTCTGCCCCTTTCTCTCCTTATTTACTTACTCTCTCTTTCTGTCTTTCTACAAACGTCATGCATCTGTCGATTTATACATTTGTCTTTATATACATATACATATTGCTTCTGTATTTGTCTCCTCTACTGATTTAGTATTTAACTGGTATAAGGAAATAGGCAAGATGTTTTAAAAATCTCATTCAAGCC
>NC_051417.1:4938726-4938818 GCF_015228065.2 Penaeus monodon
GAAGTTGGCAAAGCACTGAGGGAGATATTGCAAAAGTTGCTGCATTTCTTTACACGTAGTATACACATCCCCCTTTGTTTTCCTCCTCTTTT
>NC_051417.1:4938859-4939072 GCF_015228065.2 Penaeus monodon
ACTTACACACAATTATTTTACCTCCCTTCAAAAACACTTTATTCTCCTCTGTCCTGCAACTATATTCACTTTTGCACGTAGATGAACACACTTGAAACTCGCCGGGTGTTCTACACGTATACTTAACGTTAAGATATCTATACAAACATACAGGAATATGTACATTATCCTATAAACACACAAATTCACACACATATCTACGTGGACACAATT
>NC_051417.1:4939107-4939198 GCF_015228065.2 Penaeus monodon
TTCACATATTTAATACTTTTGGCACAGGCGTGAGAAAGTGGGTTTTAGTTAGCTTTTTTAAGGGGCGAGGGTGTAGGGGAGAAGGGCAGGA
>NC_051417.1:4939278-4939587 GCF_015228065.2 Penaeus monodon
CTTCAGGGTAGGGGGTAAGGAGAGGTGGGATGGGGGAAGGGAATATTGGCTGAGCTGGTTTTGTTGGCACCTGTGATGGCAACAAATACTGGATGAGTGCCAGTGCCAATGTGTGCCTTGATGTGCCGTGAGAGCCAATAACTGCATGACGATTACTTCTTCAATGTTTACCTGTTGCTCACGCCATTCATAAGTGATTCGGGATAAGTTTAGTCTTTCGGCATATTTCGTCATGCTCTAGCGATATACTCACGTATATTTCACCACGTTATATTTACACATAATTGATCTGTTTACCTACTACCATGG
>NC_051417.1:4939855-4940499 GCF_015228065.2 Penaeus monodon
AACTGCATTAATTAATCTGTTCTCTAACTACTCTACTCTAAGGGTAGCGTGACTTGCACAAACAGCAATTTTCCTTTCTAGTCCTCCTTTTATGTGACTTCACTCGTAACTTACGACGATATGATGTCATGTTTAATTCGAAAGAGCGTGTACCTTAAGCTGCTCGTGGATGTACTGTAGGCTCGCACTTACCCATAGATGTGTGTGAATTAATTTTTGTTTTAGGGTGTACGTAGTGGTATAGATACAGTAAAAGGAGGTAAAGGTTGAAATTTACTTGAAGCTTTATTATGAAGGGATATATTAATATATATATCATTTATATTTTTGTCTATCTGGTTACTTACCTGTCTTACACATTTTAACACGATTTAGAATCTATTTCAGTAAAACTTCAATTGTAATTTACGGATTCAGGAGTTAGATTTTTACTCTCCTCTTACGATTTTCGACGAATTTCTTTTACATTTTATTTTTTTTTCTCACTCCTGCCCTAAAAATTCGCGACCTCATATACGAGCGACAAAGAGAGCCCATTTCACGAAGGCTTCTTTGAGGTTCTCTGAGGCCCACGGAACCCAAACTTTTCCCTCCGCATTCTATAGTGTAGCCGTTTTCAAAAGCCATTTTTCACTGTGTAAGGC
>NC_051417.1:4940586-4941391 GCF_015228065.2 Penaeus monodon
TGTGTCCCTTTTCCTTCCTAGGGATACAGGGGGGAATCGATTTTTTTTTTCTGATACTTTTTTTTAAATGAAACTGTGGCTTTGAAAAAATGGTATGGGTTTCGGTATAACACTAGGCGCTGGGGTACTGTTGACAGTGGCGAGGGCTTTTGATTTCGTGTTTAAGTTATTGTGAGATGAATGGAATTGTCGTTATCTTAATAGGGATCTTGTGGTCTTAATTGACGTGGTCTTAAGGTGTCGCCGTCTTGATTTAAGGTCCAGCGGGTCTCGGTTTCTACAAGAACTTTTCTGCTTTGCTGACTCAACCCGTCATGACCGGTGCTTCGTGTTTACGTTAACTATCCTGTTTATTTTCTATGTACATTTTTTTTTTCAAAACTTCAAACGCAGATTATGGATAATTAGTATATGTTCACATGAAAAAGGATAGAGGATATATCATGGGATGAAAACATGGCTATAAAGCAGAATTGTTGGTGATGGTCACGCAAATAGACCTAGACTGTAATATGTCTTCTAATGTTTACGTGGCTCAGTTGCCAGTGTTGGAATTCGTATCCATTTTCATTTGGCACATTTGATAATACTGAAAATTTGTAACTACCGTTGCATAGAGAACATCGAGAAGAAAGGGAATTTGTGATACATCGGGTAAATTAAAGTTTGTTATGCATATTTGAATAATAATAGTCTAACTTTTAAAAGCCTTTGGTGTTCAGTGTTGAGGATTCTGGCAACTTCCCCCTGTCAACCTTGCCAAAGTCTGACCGAAATAATCTTAGAAATATTCAAGTAAAAACAA
>NC_051417.1:4941548-4941646 GCF_015228065.2 Penaeus monodon
TATGTAGCAAACTGTCAATGTCTGTTACACATTATTTGTTATCGTTATGTCATGCAGCGGGGCACTTGCAGTGAACTAAAATATAATTCCTAATAATG
>NC_051417.1:4942873-4943259 GCF_015228065.2 Penaeus monodon
TGGCGCCCAGGAACGAATTCCCTTCACAGAACGAGTCAAGGCAAAACGAGAAGGAATTTCAAATTACACAGCCAATGAATATCAATGTTCCTTTGAACACTGATGGACTCCTCAAAGGGCCGTGAACTTTGAACTCGTGATGAATGTAAATGAAATTATTCGTTTATTTGTTGTTTCGTCTTCATTCAATCTCGGGTTTCCTGATTGTACGCGAATAGATTGCAATGTTGGAAAATAATGACAGCGATGATTGAAAAGGATATACCATTCTGTAGCTGGAATCGGTTACTTACACGGCCTTAGTTGAATGTAAATTCGTAATTCTTTTTTTCATGATTATTTGTTTAGTTATATTCAATAAATATATTATATTGTATTGCTAGACT
>NC_051417.1:4943684-4943769 GCF_015228065.2 Penaeus monodon
CCGCCAGAGCGTTTATTTAAACAGGAGCTCTGATAAATACCCGAAGCCTCCGAGACAGCGAGTTTCATCTGGTGTAAACTAGGGT
>NC_051417.1:4944244-4944476 GCF_015228065.2 Penaeus monodon
GGAGGCAGGAAATATAATAACATTACAAGTGACATTGAAAAAGAACCCAAATTGATCTGCCGCGACTGTAATTTTTTTCCCCTTACACTTTACATATCAATTTTAAGATCTGTGCCTCAGGGAGATTGTAGGCCTATCTATCATATTTTTTTCAGGTTTTCTTCGTGTATGTGTGGGACTGTAAATAGATTTTCTTCTTCTCTCATGGACGATATGGAGGGAAATTCTGCAT
>NC_051417.1:4944874-4945001 GCF_015228065.2 Penaeus monodon
GTAATACTTTATTTATTTTTGTTCTATTGCAACTATGAATGTGTTTTCCGTGCATTTTTTAGAGCTATACGTAAGTTTAATTTTGAAGATAATATGATTTTTTTCCACTTTTTTTTTATATACCATA
>NC_051417.1:4945994-4946060 GCF_015228065.2 Penaeus monodon
AAGATACGCAACGGCTTCTATATTCCAGTTTATACGAGAACAGCCCATTCCCTTTCCTGTCCAAAG
>NC_051417.1:4947025-4947180 GCF_015228065.2 Penaeus monodon
TTATCTCTCTCACACCCCTCAAGCGCCTCTCCGATCCTTTATGGGAGAACCGCGTGCATAACAACACGAGAGGACGGGCGATCGCTATTGCCCGAGAGCAGGAGGATTAATGCCATGGGAGTGTTACCAATAGCCTTTCGCTAGCTGTGACGGCT
>NC_051417.1:4947335-4947974 GCF_015228065.2 Penaeus monodon
AACCAAGAGAAGAAGAACATGAATAAAAAACAAAACAAAAGTGAAAAGCGAAAAAGGAATAGAAAGGAAGAGAAAGAGAGAGAGAGAAAAAAAAACAAGAGATTAAAAAAACGAAACAAACAAACGGACAAACTAAATAAAGAGTGAGTGAAAGAACAAGAGAAAAACAAACAAACAAAATAAATAACACAGGCCTGTGTTTACCATCTTAACATGAGCACAAAACATAACACACGAAACAACCTTGACCGTGAATATAACCATCATTATGTCCTTATGCCAAAAATCGTATTATATGGCCTCTCTTTGCCAAGAAATGTCTCCTGATTAATTAGTGTCTGTCTCAACACCTGACGAAAGGGGAAGAGAAAGGAAAAAAAAGAATGGAGGAAAGTGCAAAGAGGAGATAAACAGAGAAATATGTAAGAATGACCGAGAGAAGAGCATTATGTGTGCGCGTGAGTGGAGTCAAGACTGCCAAGAGTCGAATCAGAGCCAACTGCGCAGATGCTCTTTTGTTTTTTCGTCGTGCGCATTGCTCGTCGTGCGCGCGTTCTTACTGGGTTACGTGTTTGTTTATAGTTCATTTTGTTTAGGGCAGAAGGGTGGCGTTCTTTTATACAGAATATACTTTTTTGT
>NC_051417.1:4948597-4948729 GCF_015228065.2 Penaeus monodon
GACTGTGCCCAGATATATCCCACACCACTATCGGTTTATGAACAGTTTTTTGATAATATAACTAAGAGTAATATAAAAGACTTTAATAAACACAGCCACAGAATAATTGCTTTTGTACCAGATCTCATATGC
>NC_051417.1:4948973-4949090 GCF_015228065.2 Penaeus monodon
GCCGAGTAACGAGCATAACAAAAAAAAGGATAATTTTCTAAATTTGAAAAATCTCTGTAGGTTTAATAATGAAGAAAGAAGCCAGGAAAAGAGGGTGGAAAGAGGGTTGCAAGATAT
>NC_051417.1:4949467-4950383 GCF_015228065.2 Penaeus monodon
GCTTCGAAGAGCCACTCTTCATTACTGATGCTGTTCCAAGAATACCACAAAGAAGTCAGTCATTAAAACAGCTAATCTGATGCACATAATGGAAAGGGAATAAATGGCCTGTTTTGTGTGTGAGGGAGAAAGTTGGTTTCTTCAGAGAATCAGAAATATGGTTTATTTAGAGGAATAGGAACTTTTGTGTAGAGAAAGCAGAACCTGGTTTATGAAATCTGGTTTATCAACCATTAACTATTTATTCAAAATTCCTAAATCGGGAAAAAAAGTGAAGTCTTACAAACACAGACACCATATTTCAACATAATGTACAGTTTTTGTGGTTAACTAATGTGCACTTTTTTATGAATTGCGTAATATTTCATTTTTACAAATAAACAAAGTCCATAATTGATGATAGATTTGAATGTTTGGATGAGAATATTGCAAGGTCCTGCACGAGCTACTTAAAAAATAAATCCCTCAGGAGTTCATCTGGTTATTATAGAAATATCAACAGTAGCACATTTTGAGCAGAGGAAATACGTTTTGCAAATTTGACCAGAAATGCAGTTAATCATAAACGCCAGTATCTAACATTGTATATATATATATTTCAGACCAAAATCTTTGCTATGCGAGACTATATGCCAGGTGCAGCCCTGTCGCCACAACCGCATACTCGGATTTCGACTAACAGCATCGGCAAGAAAAAAGATTATGCTGAAGAACACCTGAAGTCTAAGATCAACAACTACAATTGAAAAAGACAGTAATATTAATTAATAAGAAAGCTCGATACCCAACTAAAACACACGACGTTCTTTGAAAAGGATGGAGAGTATTTTGGGCATAAGCACAAGAATTTCAAGGTCTTGCAAAACAGTCAGGAAGGACACGAACAGGCACACGTTTTGATGATCATAACCATCAG
>NC_051417.1:4950476-4950871 GCF_015228065.2 Penaeus monodon
CAAGCAAAACTATTACTCATTTCAGTCTCACGGCAAGTGATGTATTTATTTGTCCTTATACCTTTTGGTTCATGTATAAAATTTAACTAACCAATATTCTCACAAAGACAATCTTTCGCCGACAGACATTTCGAAATGTGATCTTTTTCTTCCATTTGCCTATAACATACTGCACATAACGAAGACTTTACAGAATAATTTCATCTACTGGCTCGCATTTATTTATGGTGTACTAATTATCATAAGAAATTTAGTATCTATTTCCTTTCCATTTACAGCTTATGATCTTCTCTCTTACTTGATTATTTTGAGTGTAATTTCGCGAATGAAACAAGCACTTTTTTTTTTCCGATGACGTCAAGCATATTGTCATCGTCGCTTGGGAAATATCGCTC
>NC_051417.1:4951308-4951799 GCF_015228065.2 Penaeus monodon
ATGGTCACAATAGAAATAGGTAACTGTATGTGGATCATGAATCATTCATGAACTTCGTCAACAAAATCCTTATCGACCCACAGTCCGAATCCAGTTTCGAGACTCCGCCAAAACAACTCCTCGGCGCTCCGAAGCTTCAGCCATGTGCAAAACGGAACTTCCGACCGTGGTGCGGCGTTTGAATACGTAATATTCGCATGCTCGAAATTCCCGACAGAGAGGCACTGGCGAGCTCGTTTTGCATGAAACAAGGAACACTCGGGTCCATTTTCAAGGGTGAGGTGCGTTTACGTCTTGGCGAATTGCTCCCCGGCAATCTGTATTGTGTATTCATTTTCTCCGAAGTTGTCAGTCATTCCACGCAGCGATTGAGGAAGCCGTTTCGAGGTATTAATATTTGAGTGAAGAGTACACGGTGGGAAGGGGGCGCTTGGCCGTATTGGAAAAACATGACAGGGTCGTTTCGATGTCTTTAGATTTGTGGTGAATAG
>NC_051417.1:4952431-4952752 GCF_015228065.2 Penaeus monodon
CATTCACATTCATGTGCATAAAACTACGCACGCATACACGGATATATAGACAAATAGACGCAAACACAAGCAAAACATCCCAGCGTGAAACCTCGGGGGGATCAAAGCAGGCTAGTGACTGATTGAAACGTTTCTTATCCACCTTTTTTTCGGCAGCGAACGTTTCATCCTGCTCTTGGGGAGGGAAAGAGGGGGGGGGGGTAGAATAGGGACTGTCAATCATCGTCAGCGGCTTCATTCCGCGTCTGTACAAGAGGATGTTCCGAAGACTTATGAATAATATCTATCCGCTGTCACTCACCTCTAATTTGTCTTACATCG
>NC_051417.1:4953194-4953523 GCF_015228065.2 Penaeus monodon
TGCCATTAACATCAGCAACATTAACAATAATACCAACGGAAATAACAACAACGATGTTAATAATAATAATAAAAAACAGCAAAGTAAACAAAACAAAATAAACACTTCAATCCCTTGAAAACATCTCAACGTACTTTTATCCGCAGAGTCAAGGGCCAGTCGGTGCGTTAAGGCTGTCCTAATGGCGAAGGTTCCTCACGCACGTGTAAACTCATATGGCCCTGTATGTACAGAGAATGTAGAGTGCTATAATGTAGAAGCGTAAATATGATAAAAGTAGTCACACATTGGATTGCTCTATATATAGAGGGAATGCCTAATGTTCAGAG
>NC_051417.1:4953752-4953920 GCF_015228065.2 Penaeus monodon
GTGAGACTGTATATGCCAGGTGCAGTCCTGTCGCCACAACCACATACTCGGATTTCGACTAACAGCAGTGGCAAGAGAAAGATTACGATGAAGAACACCTGAAGTCTAAGATCAACAACAACTACAATTGAAAAAAGTGATGTATTTATTTGTCCTGATACCTTTTGG
>NC_051417.1:4955144-4955306 GCF_015228065.2 Penaeus monodon
GAAATGAAAACAAAATGCATAAACGAATGAGAGAACAAAATAAAAAAAATAACAAAAGAATACGAAAAGACGATGATAGCGTAAACGATGATGATGTTCGAGTTGGAAATAGCAGAGGTGGAAATAGTGGGTCAGCATTATCATTTCGAGCTAAATATTCTT
>NC_051417.1:4955331-4955473 GCF_015228065.2 Penaeus monodon
CTACAGGCTGCGCGGATTTTTGAGGCTTCGCTTAAAAGGAATGTCAGTGTTAATGTCGAAACTTTGATGACGAGCTTCTAGATCTTATCATTATTATTTCTAAAGGTTCTATTTTTGATCGAATCTTTATATAAAATCATAT
>NC_051417.1:4955832-4956160 GCF_015228065.2 Penaeus monodon
CCAAGGAATATCCTGCAAAAACCCAAACCCATCACCCTCCCAACCAACCTTTCAACGTGCAAATTCCATCTCAAATATTGACATCCCAAAGTGCATAAAAAAAATTCTATAACGTAACCCTTTTGCCATCTTGACATTCAGCATGGCGTTTATAGCAACAAGAAATTAAATCCTTCGTCATACTTTTTCACATGCCTTCATTCCACGTGGCATTTATATGAGTATTACGCTCATGCACTCCTACCGTATCGGCCACTTCTGGAAAGGAGCAGCTTTGGCTGTCATAAGATTTTATCATCTATAAAATCTTTACGGACTCGATTTCAGT
>NC_051417.1:4956868-4957228 GCF_015228065.2 Penaeus monodon
CATTCTGTGTCCAAATTCTGCAAACTTTTCCCGTCAGTTCCAGCGGCAACTTTCCGCCTTCACCTTTCCCCTCTGAGTGCCTCTCCATCACCCTTCTATTCAGTCTTCTTACTAAACAAAGCCATGGAATATGCGTACGGTCGTCGAGGCTCAGAATCCCGCGGCTTCTAGGAAAGCAGCTGTCTCCGGGAACGGCCTTTCGACAAATACTCTCGTTAGCCATTCAGTGTTTCCACTATTTTTTTTCAGTCCTCCCCCTCCCTTCGCGCTTGCTGTGGGTTTAACTCTACGGAGGACAAAGCCCGATTCTATAGGTCTCCTAATTGTAGCTCCCCCTTTTTGTCTGCCTTTCTCGTCCTT
>NC_051417.1:4957859-4958132 GCF_015228065.2 Penaeus monodon
GCCAAAATCATCCACTTCGATTATGAAAATACGAACATCCTTCCAAAAAAAGGCAACGTGGTCTTCATTTGCAACGTCCTCTGCAACCCTTGGTTTCTGTCACTATTGTCACAGGCACTTCAATGTACCCGGCGTTGAGGGGGGGGGGGTTGAATGTACTGTTTTCAATATTCCATTTTAGATATAGTTCAAAAGATATATATATTAGTATATGTTGTAGGGAAGGGCTTGGATTTTCTTTATTCGTTGTAAAATGTGAATATATCATTTGGT
>NC_051417.1:4958960-4959508 GCF_015228065.2 Penaeus monodon
GCCCCTTTATTTTACGCCTCGTAGTTGGAGCGGTATTTTTTCAGCGTTTCCTCAATAATAGTTCAAAATGCTGTTTGGTTATGTAATACCATCTACAAAAGCAAAATGTTTGTGTTTTTTCCATAACTTACCACACGGCAGTAAATAATAATAAAAAAAAAGTGTCTTGGTGAATTCGGATGAAAAGATCTTGAAACAACTGAAGCCTTGGCACGCTATATGTTCCATGCATTTTGCAGAGAAGTGTTTTAATTACCATATGATAACGTAAAACTTTCATTGAAATTTCGTCCCTATCCGACTCTTAATGTTCTTAATTTTTAATATCTATTTTTGCTCGAAAAGTGAGTGTAAGGTCTTGTTTCTTCTGGATTTTACTAAAGGCAAGATGCAACACTGCTCGGACCATGTCAATCCTCCCACATGCTACAGCATTCTCATATGAAAAAAAAATCTATATCTATATTATCTTTATGACATTTTTCGCTTTCCTCTCAACGACAACCTTTACTGGTCTCATAACTAACTATTGGTATAAAAAATACTGT
>NC_051417.1:4959558-4960352 GCF_015228065.2 Penaeus monodon
TTAGATAATTTCAGTCATGACAATATACATGAAGAAAGCTGATACATCATACAATGATCACGTTAAGTTGATTTTTTCAAGTGACTGAAATAATGATGCTCTTGACTGTGGTTATGAATATAATTACAAATAATTTGCATTAACACATATTCGCAGATAATGGCAGTGAATATTAAATAATTGCCTGGCTACGAATAGATATAAATGTATCTTTAAGGCTTTGCAATTTTCTAGAAGAGCGTTATTGCAAGGAGCTGCAATTATATTTCTTTTGTCGTACATTTGTAATTCATCTAGATTTATGCAACATATCTTACTAGTTTTCAGTTTTTACTGTATTATTTTGTGTGCTTTCATCTTCGGGAAGTGGAAGGACTTTTTATATATATATTTTTTGGGGGGAACACTTTCATTCTCTTGTTTTCAGAGTATGCAAATTTCCCAATCCAAAAGCTATTTTATCTCTACTGTAGAAATAACGTGTATATTTTTTTCAACTTTTTGATGAAAATGTTAACACAGACTTGTTAACGTTCCTATTACATACACATGCCCTCAGAGAATGACATTCAAAAACACTTTTAACATCATTATATAACGCTAGCAATTGCTGCATGACTCCGGAAAGGTCAAGGGTCACGAGGCGAAGATAAATCTATATATTTCTCCCTCGTCAGCATCTCCCAGGATTCTGCATTTATATTCTTGGCTGAAATGTATTCACAGACGTCGTTTTTACTTCAGTCCTGAATATCAAGTCGAGTTGGAATGGCAACTGTTGTCTTGTCTAACTA
>NC_051417.1:4962352-4962705 GCF_015228065.2 Penaeus monodon
GACGTATTGTCTATCCGCTAGGAGAGAGAAAATAAACAACCGCTTTTTTATTCATCTAATTTCTGTTGTGTAATGTAGCGGATTTGATACAAGAATAAATCGCCTATCATGCAAATTCTATAATGTAAATTCCCAATGATACGAAAAAATAAGAATATGTCTAATAATCAGTGTAGAATAAGTTAGTTAAAAACGCTTGAATTAGTATCCACAGTGAATATCAGCTTATACTGACGATGAAATTACAAATAATGAAGTGTGATATAATATTATCATTCTTTCTCCTTTATTCTCATTCTCTTCTGCTCTCTCGTCTCACAATATCCTATCAAGCAAATTAAAAACAGAGATGC
>NC_051417.1:4963185-4963309 GCF_015228065.2 Penaeus monodon
ATATGAAAAGAAGCTCTTCGGGGAACACATTAATGGTAGCAACCCCGATTCGTGGAGATTCATCTTTCGATGCGGAATTACATTTCTGAAATGATAATAAAGGGTGAAAAGTTGACAATAAATT
>NC_051417.1:4963813-4964878 GCF_015228065.2 Penaeus monodon
CACCATACTGATAATATCAGTATATTTTAGTTATGATGGGATTGGAGACTACGTAGAAAAAATAGCATGTTAGTATAATACCATAGCACTAATGACGAATGATTTAATTAGTGATGATAGTATCGAATAGGACGAAAAAAGATGCAATTACATTGATGCTGAACAGAAAGAAAAGGGAATACATTGTTATCAAACTGGCATATAATATGTTTACTGAAGCTGGTACTGATAAAAAAAACATTGACGTCACACTGATGTTGAAGATAATATTAATTTCGGAATTATAAAGAATACAAAAAAAAGGTTTATGTTTCGTATAACGTTATCATACTGAGAGTGAAAAATAGAAGACGGTTAAAGATCATATTTTACGTCATAACTTCTAGGTCAGCTAAGGTCAGCAATATTAAATATGTTGTTTGAAAACTGAGCAGATTTCGTGCTGATGATTTTAGACTAACCCCCCCCCCAAAAAAAAAAAAAAATAAAAATAAAAAAAAAATAAAATGAAAATAATTATAATAAAAAATAAATAAAATAAATAAATAAATAATAATAAAAAACATATGATAAATAAAAAGATGATAACAAAAATAACAAAAGAACAACAAAATTTGGAAAGCTCATAGATTCGAAATTATATTTTCTTTTTAATCAAAGTGTCTAGAAATAGACTAAATGATCTGTAATAAGCTCAATATAAAGAAGAATAAAATGAACACAAAAGAATAACAAAATAAAAAAAGAGAGAGAACCATGATGAACGTTTTATGTAATTAGGCATAAAAAAAGTTCAAATAATTTTGACACAGCATTTCGTTGAGTTACCATTAGAAAAAAAAATGGTGCTGAAATGTAATAGTTAATGAATTACGTCCTAATGAACTAATGGACAAATGAAATAATAAGCTTATTAATTGGCTAATAGATTAATTAATTACAAGTGTCTCTATGTACACAACCCCCCCCCCAAAAAAAAAAAAAAGTCATTTGGCAACTTCTCGTGTTTTCTCCGTTTTCAAATTATCAAAAAAGGTCACAGAGAGGCTACGTGTTACTAAGTCT
>NC_051417.1:4964922-4965031 GCF_015228065.2 Penaeus monodon
TAGTAATAGCAACAGTGGTAATAATAGTTGTATAAAGTTTTTTTCTCTCTCTCAATTTCGTTTTGTAGAAATATAATTAAAAATTGTTGATAAACTAGAATATCACTAT
>NC_051417.1:4965368-4965502 GCF_015228065.2 Penaeus monodon
ACCCCCGTGCATGGAAACAAAAATATCTCATGACCTTACCATCCTTCGGGAAATCGCTGAGAGGAGGCGTTGACACCCATGATGTTCCGTTGAAGTCGACCAGGATATGCCATGGGAGAAAAAAGTATACGGTT
>NC_051417.1:4966238-4966683 GCF_015228065.2 Penaeus monodon
CTGTTCACCTTCTGTTTACCTCCGATGTTCACTGTTGTTCTCTCGTTTTCACCCTTTCGTTCAAAATTGTTCACGCCCCCCAAAAAAAAAATCTTCTCCGTGTTTCAAGAATAATAAGCACTAATTAGATGTAGATTAGGTTATAATCAACAGAATTAATATCAAAATTTGATCTGTAAATGTGGTTATTATTTCTTTTTGCAATGAGAATAGAAATCATATGTTCGTTGTAACTATTGATAAGCTACTCTTTCCATGATTAAAAAAGAAAGAAAAAACTTATACCATGTTTTATTTTTTTGGCCCTTTTTCCATTTTGTTACGTGAAATGTTTATTATTATAATTTTCATTTTTATTTTATTTTTTATTTATTTATTCTTATATATATTTTTTTACTTTTAACTAAGGACGTGCAAGATCTTAAGTATCTATGCTTCATAGGCG
>NC_051417.1:4966881-4967240 GCF_015228065.2 Penaeus monodon
AAGTATAAAGATAATCCAACACCGTTACCAAAATAAATCTATGGACGGATATCAAAGGGACTGGCTCAGGCATACCCCGGTAAAGGACCATCCCCGAACCTTCACTGACAAAATCGGATTATGGAAAAAGCAATCTTGCAACCACTATGATCATATGCAGAAGCGCTCTCTTTCCAATAGCTTCATTAAATGGTAAAATCGCCATCGATATGATATGATTCCGATCACCATACGACACCATTTCTGTAGAGTTTCAACACTGTACATTTGCTTTTGAAGTTAACGAAACTCTATATTGCAGTCCAGCCGGTCTGCCGTTGAGAGATTTTCTGCTGAATTAAACCTTTCTTTTCTCCTGT
>NC_051417.1:4968586-4968850 GCF_015228065.2 Penaeus monodon
ATTTCACAAAACGCACATCACGTTTCCGTTGCACGTGTATCAATTCACACGTGTTAATATCATGTGCCACTTAAAAAAAAAATCTGAAAATGCGTGAGGTTATTAGTCGTGACATTTTGAACATCCCTTTCAGAAATAACAACTCTATACTGGCATCGTTGACAGCACTACTGGCACCTCTCTGACACCGTTATATTTGTTGATGTTACTTCGGTGGGTCTTCAGTCCATATATGCATGAGAACGTATACAAACACTTGAGTCT
>NC_051417.1:4968973-4969089 GCF_015228065.2 Penaeus monodon
GATATGCATAAAGAGAGAGAGAGGGAGAGTGTAGTGAGTTAGTGTGTGTGATATTGGTAGATAGATGAATGGGTAGATTGAGAGAAGGAGCAAAAGTTAGTGAGTGTGTGTGTGAC
>NC_051417.1:4969168-4969569 GCF_015228065.2 Penaeus monodon
GAGAGAGAGATTCAAGTTTGCTCGCTCCTAACCTTTGATCTCTCCCAGGTCATACAACAAAGGCGAGTGCTTATATTAATAGAAACCTACGACAACGTTGAAGTATAGGAATACTTGTAATGGAAATGAGTTTCAGATTACAGGTATATATATCTCGTTATTAAGGATTCTTTAGTTTAATGTGTTAATCTTAATATAAATAGATAATATAACGCCAAGCATCATAAATTCTATTATTCTGATTATCACATTATTATATTTTTTTCTAGTGTAATCTTCATAATCTTTGTTGTTTATTACAATGCTAACGTCGACGTCATAATAATATCATAATTGTACTTGCCATTACCTCTTATCATTTTATCCTATTGGATACCATTACCTTGTGTGTCTTTTAATCA
>NC_051417.1:4969662-4970042 GCF_015228065.2 Penaeus monodon
GAGATACAGTACTGTTTCCAATACGGTGCATGACGTCATTCAGTAATCATAGTCGACAATACACTTTCCATGAGTTATGGCATTAACTTCAAGATATTTACCATACCGTAACCGACTTTACATAACGGCTTGGATGATAATGTAATAATCATACGCCAGCTACGTGCACCTATGTAGTTAATATTACCGATCTCTCACTTCAAAGGTCGTATTTTTTTCTGATATGTGAAGAAGATCGAAGCATAAGTTATTATTCAATTCTATAATTACGATTTCAGTTTGTTATATAAGCTGTATTGTATTGCTCCATCTTGTGAATAGAAAATCTTGTGTGTAAAATCAGGATTTTTTTTTCTGTAAATGAAAAGTAAAGATTTTTA
>NC_051417.1:4970076-4970256 GCF_015228065.2 Penaeus monodon
CTTTTTTATTCTCATATTTTCTTAATTTTTCTATGTATGAAAGTTAGGGTTATTTCTCTCTCTCTCTCATTTTTTTTCAATTTTTATTCATTCTCTTCTTTTCTTATTTTTCTGTGTATGAAAAGTTAGGGTTAGTTTTTTCTCTCTCTCATTAAAAAAAAAGGAGAAAACTTTGAATTA
>NC_051417.1:4970549-4970644 GCF_015228065.2 Penaeus monodon
TCATCACGTCCCTCGAAGCGCAGTCTTGGAAATCGTCTTCTATTTTGAGACTCCTGTTTCCTTGGTGATTTCCTCCTTATTCCGTCTACGTCTCG
>NC_051417.1:4970669-4970755 GCF_015228065.2 Penaeus monodon
GACTCGTGTGCTGACTTTTACCTTTTATGTTATATTGTGATTCAAACGTTTTCCTCTTATAATGATTTGTGTTATAATGTTGTGGA
>NC_051417.1:4971381-4971520 GCF_015228065.2 Penaeus monodon
ATGCACACGAGCAGGTCATGCAGACTTCATGAGAACAAGGAAGTCATGCAGTCATGAAGTCATCTTGTCTCTCGAGTCTTGGTTTCAATCTGACGTCCGGGTTTAGTTCTTGGTAAATTGTGGTCTTTTACCTTTCAGC
>NC_051417.1:4972134-4972303 GCF_015228065.2 Penaeus monodon
CCGTCCAATATCTTACGAGAGTATTAGAATATTATTTTATATAAGTAATAATTATTTACAAAGTTGAATACTTGGAATCGACAATCGAGAAATAATATAAAACTTTATTTAGAAAAACCTGGAACAATATAAACTATCCCTTTACATCATAGTTCATAACTTTCGTAAT
>NC_051417.1:4973044-4973159 GCF_015228065.2 Penaeus monodon
CAGATAAAGAAAACAGACACATAAAAATAGTCCCCGTGACAAAAATACATCGAGGAGAGAAACTCATGACCATCTTTCATGACAGATTCTCGTGCACTTCCTTGTTGAACAGGTC
>NC_051417.1:4973456-4973564 GCF_015228065.2 Penaeus monodon
GAGTGTAGATGGAAAATGAATAGGTCCCATTACTACTAGGAGATGATGAAATAAACTATAGCTTTTGAGTCTGGCAGCGCAAAAGGTCAAAGGTCAGACAATGGTAAA
>NC_051417.1:4973823-4974095 GCF_015228065.2 Penaeus monodon
AAATCAGCCAGGAATTTTAGAATAGAGAGTTATCAGATCACACTATCTTGATGGCTTTGCTATTAGTAGAGATCGGAGGAATTGCAAGAAACAAAATAGAACAGAAAATAGAGATAAAATATTTGAAGCAATTGGGACTTTACACAAGAACCAAAGGCGTCTCAAAATAGCTTCTAATTGCAGGGTTTAAAGAAAATAGATAATGATTACTCACGTTAAATGAGAGACTCCAAAGGCTTTCAAGAAAATCCGGATTAAAGAACTTTCAAGGT
>NC_051417.1:4974148-4974241 GCF_015228065.2 Penaeus monodon
TCGTTTGTAATACAATCTCCTGTTCAATGTTGTTTCATTAAAAAGATATCTATTTTCTTTTTTTGGGATTTGGATTCGCCTTTGGATTTACGT
>NC_051417.1:4974300-4974377 GCF_015228065.2 Penaeus monodon
TTTTTTTTACATCACGCAGATTTAGACGTTGCCAGATGTCCGATGCAGAAGCGTTTTTACAAGGGTCATTTACTCTG
>NC_051417.1:4975369-4976264 GCF_015228065.2 Penaeus monodon
TCTCTCTACATTCATTCAAATCGACCAGATAGATGTTCATATGATTATAATCGTAAGAGTGAATTCGATGTTTATTATTCAGAATGTTAAAAGGTAAATGGAGGTACAGATACACAACATCTCAATTACGAGCGGCGTTGTTTGTGAATCTATTTACCTATTCCGTTATTAATTTAATTATTTATCAGATGTCAACAGACGATTGTAACACAAGCATATTCACAGCACTTATTAATCTTCATCTAAGTTCATTACAAATTCATTTCTCTGTCTCATCCTACAGTACTACATCAAACACAAATTTCTGATTTCGCTCTTCTAGACGCAAAATCTTTAGCTAAAAATCCTCGATGAAGATTATATTCATTCATATTTTTTTTTTGGTGCACGTGTTATCAGGCAATATCATACAGATGTATTCTTTTTTTTTTTTTTGAAAATATATTCTTGGTAATATCAAATACGGCGTTAAATCTCTAGCATCTGCAACCTTGAGCTAAATGTTAAAAGTTTTGAGAGTATGTATCTATTTCCTGTTCCATTAGCAGTCCCGCCCAGGCCCACATTTTTTTTTCTCTCTTTTTATTTGTTTAGTTCTGTAGTTCAGTACGTACACTGGTATAAGACTTTATGTGCAATTATGGATTCATCGTAATTCTGGTTTTGATGACTATCTAAACAGCTCTTTTGAATCAAGATAGAATTCATAACGTTGGCAATGATACTTCTCGTCTTGGTAACGCATTTCTTATCTATAAAGGCAAGTAACGAGTAAAATTATAAATGGAAAACAGATATTGTCTCTTCCCTTTCCCAAAATTATTCTGATCTTTTCGGATCATCAGTAGTTGCTCAGTTGCTCTGTTCATGGGCGAAAACTAGCAAAGATTTAGGG
>NC_051417.1:4977031-4977168 GCF_015228065.2 Penaeus monodon
CAGATTTCTCTACAAAGGAAGAAAATCCACCTTGAGAAACGGCTTGCGTAGCTGGCTGGTGAGACGCGATAAAATATGCACTCACACACTCATGACCTTGGCACTAACGACGCTCCCGGGGAATGCCTCTCGGCCCC
>NC_051417.1:4981344-4981481 GCF_015228065.2 Penaeus monodon
AAGCACATACCAGCAAATACCTATAAAACACCACACCATACTGAAAATTCGCAGTAGAAATAATTCCTCTGTGATTTCAAATACTTTTAAAATCTCTTCTTATGATTCATCCCCAATATTAAAGAACAAGGAAAGGT
>NC_051417.1:4981628-4981864 GCF_015228065.2 Penaeus monodon
AATGTCTTCGCCAGTTTTCTTTCTCGACTCCAGCAGCTTGATTGATCATCCGCCCTGAATGGCTGATAGAAGCTCAGGTTTCTACTGTGAAGTAACTTAATATATGGACGAACATTTCCCATTTAGAGTGGATGACACCCTCCCCCCAAAAAAAAAGTACGTACATATATATTAGTTTACATATATCCTGCTGCCTTACTTGGGTGTTTTTATACACCTGCGCGCTCTCAATGGCG
>NC_051417.1:4982104-4982428 GCF_015228065.2 Penaeus monodon
GCCAAAAACACCCACACCACCATAACACACATAAAAACCACCATAAACAACACTAAACACACCACCCACACCCACACAACCGCACACACCCAAAAACAACGTTGGACAATTTCAAGACACCACAGATACAAGCTAAACCCATACCACCTTTTTTTTTACTGTTTTACCTTACACAAAACATAATATGTTTCTCCTCTCAATTTTCCCCGTCATTTTGTCCCTACAACCGGCGCTACTTTGTATTCCTTTGTTCTCAGGCTTTCCTCTGTTGCTTTTTCACATTTCCTCTTTTCCTTCTCTTTCTGTGTTTTTCATTTTGCCTTT
>NC_051417.1:4982578-4983986 GCF_015228065.2 Penaeus monodon
TCCTCCTTTTCTTCCTCCCTCCCTCCATCTCCCTTCCTCCCCATCTCTTCCCATTTCCCTCCTCTCCTCCCCCTTCCGCCCTCTTCTCTCCGCGTCCCTCTCCACCCTCTATTTCCTCTCCGGCGTGCCCAGTAACCCTACTTATGTACGAGAATCGCTTCAAGGTCGCACGGACAAAAAAAACAAACTCAAGGGCCCTGGATTCCAAAGGGGGTACTAATTTTTTTTCCCTCTAATTAGAACATGCAAAGCCCCCTTCTCCACACTAGGTTGCGGGGGATTTACTGTCCACGGCTCGGCGGGGATTTAGGGTTAGGTCCAATATCGTGTGATGGGTAAGGATGTTTTTTTTTTTCTCTCTCTTTACTTTATTTTCTAGTTAAGGGGGGAGGGAGGGATAAAGTGATTTTGTTTCGTAAAATCAAAGGGGAAAGATATAGATTTATAATTTTATATAGGGTAAAAAGGTTTTCACTGAACGTGGTGCCAGGTTTTTTAATGACCATATTAACTTTTAAACCCGGGGGGGGGCGGGGCCCCCAGATTGTCGAAATAGTCTCTAAACAGACAATTATTAACCAAATGTCAAAACAGGCCACATAAAATACCCAAAAATATTAAACGTAAATTTCTTCGTTCTCCTTTCCTCCTTTTTTTTCTTTTGTTAAAAGGCCCCCGGGTAGCCTGAATATATTTTTTACTTTCCCATTCGTCTCCATGCCGAGTCCGTTTTTTCGGACCCAAAAAGGCGCAGGTCAAAGCCGCCTGGCCTTTTTTTTGGCCGTAACCTTCACGTCTTTTACGGTCAAGTTTTTTGGGTGGTAGTTCTTACTTGTCCCCGGTCGGATGCCCGGTCTCGTTTAGGGTTATATTCTTTTGGAAACTTGGACCCTTTCTTCGTAAAGGGGGGAAGGGGTGGTTTTAACAAAGGGGCGTTTGGGGGCTTTCTTTTCCCTCTTTGTCCCTCTTCCGGGGGACTTTGCGTAAAAGGGTTAAATATGTTCCACTTGTCTGCCCATGTAGGGCCCCTCAGCGGGGCCCGGCGCGTGTGACGTCAGTTATGACGTCAGCGCTATCGATTACTCTTGCCAGGCAGCAGCAGATCTTCTACTCCTAAAGTGTTTTTTTTTTTGTTTTGTTGGCAAGGGACAATAAAAACGATATCATTACTCTTCCTTTTTCGACCCTGTCCGGGCGGGCCTTTCTTTCCCAGAGACGATGAAAAAAACCCTACGAAGCCGGAAGAAAATGCAGGACAGAAAGTGGTGGCGTTTATGAATTAAATTCTGGGGACGCAAAGGGACAGTACTCCTCTCCATTCGTAGGAGGGTTTCCGCGTGGGCGTAAATTCGTGTAATGTTGACTATGACTTTTTGACGCTTCCCCCCTCCCCTTCCTTTCCTTCCCC
>NC_051417.1:4984171-4984880 GCF_015228065.2 Penaeus monodon
GGGGAATTTAAAAATTTATAAAATATGAAAATAGTAAATTTTTTAATAATAATAATCTAATGTAATAACTAGATAACAATGTTCATGTAAAAAAAAATGTAGTGCAAAAATAATAACAGTAAATTTAATGTAAAACAAAAATATGATAAGTTTAAAAATGGAAGTGATATTGACAAAAAAAAACACAATATAATAATTATGAAAACAATATAAAAAAATAAAACAAAGAAATGCTGAAAAAAAAAAAATAAAAAACAACAAAAACAATTTAATAAAGAAAAAATATAATAATAAAGTAATAAAAAATAATGATAATTTAAAATAATAACATGATGAGGCCGAAAAAAATAAACCTTTTTATGTTATCATTTTATTCCTTCTCTTCTCCTCTACTTTCCTCTTCGGGTAAATCTCTCTTACAAACATCATATCGTCACATCATGAAAAAATAATGATAATGTAATAATAATGAAATTGTAGATAATATAATATAAAGATGATATTATAATATAAAAAATAAAAATGTAACAATATAGATAATGATAATGATAATGATAAAAATAAACAAATAATGATAGTCTAGTAAGGTCTAGTGAAATAAAGATTACAAAAATGATACCGATGATAATAAAAATAAAAAACAATAATGAAAATAGATATTGATGATGATAAAGATGATAAGGTAAAAATAAATAGTGATGATGATAAA
>NC_051417.1:4984926-4985069 GCF_015228065.2 Penaeus monodon
AAAATAAAAATTATAGTAATGGAAAAAGAACATGTAAAAATAAAATAAAAATTATGGGGATAATAAAGATAAAGATAATGATAAAAATGACAGTAATAAGAAGGTAATGATAATAAGATAATGTAAAATTATAATATATTGTA
>NC_051417.1:4985130-4985238 GCF_015228065.2 Penaeus monodon
TTTGGGGTTTTTGTGGTGTGTATTATTAAAATAATGTGATAATCTAGTAATGTAAAACTAAAATAATGATGATGTAATCATAATATAAATTTTTATAATGATAATAGT
>NC_051417.1:4985268-4985631 GCF_015228065.2 Penaeus monodon
TTTTTATACATAAGATAATGGTAATAGTAAACAGATCATATAATTGTTTTTAATAAAGATGTTGATATATAAAAATAAGTAACAAAAAACAAAAAAACTACAATAACAATAGTAATTAGGAATAAAATAAAAATAACGCATTAATGATGTTCAAAAATGGTGATAAAAATGATAATGACGATATGTAGTGAAAAGAATAAAAACAACAATTGCAAAACTAAAGTTAACATAATACTGATAAAAATATAATAAATGTAATAAAATAATAAATGATAGATAATAATAGTGATAAATTTTGATGACAATGATTGATAATGATAGTGATAAAAAAAATAATAATGAAGCGATGAAATATATTATAGT
>NC_051417.1:4985979-4986100 GCF_015228065.2 Penaeus monodon
TATTGGTTGTTCCAAAAGACGGGTTAATTTCTTGTTTTCATCGCCAGCTGCTTCCTCATTTTTTTTTGTTGCCAAGCGCTGGTTAATCAGTACATAGTTTAAAAAAACAAAAAAGGAGAGA
>NC_051417.1:4986334-4986464 GCF_015228065.2 Penaeus monodon
AACCATAACCCCCCTGCACTCGAACCCCCCCCACGCATGCAAAATGCACAAAGGGCACTCCGCAAAACACCTCCCCCCCAGCACTCACACACATACACAAAAAGGTACACATATAAAAAAACCCTGCGTG
>NC_051417.1:4986795-4988200 GCF_015228065.2 Penaeus monodon
ATCTTCCCTCATTCTCCCCCTTTCCCCCCCCTCCTGACTTCCCCCCCCTCTCTCTCTCTCCCCAAAAAAGAGAGCTCCAAAACGAATCTCCCCCCCCCCTCCCTTCCTCCCCCCCCCCCCCTCCCCCCCCCCCTTCCCCTCCTCCTCTCCCCCTCCCCTTCCTCCCCCCCCTCCCCCCCTCCCCCTCCCTTCTTCCTCCTCCTCTCCCCCTCCCTTTCCTCCCCCTCCTCCCCCCCCCCCCCTTTTTTCCCCTTCCCCCATTTCTCCTCCCACCCCTCCCTTCTTTTTCCCCCCACCCCCTCCCTTCTTCCCCCTCTTTTCCCCCCCCCCTCCCCCTTTCCCCCTCCATCCCCCCTCCCCTTCCTCCCCCCCCCTTTCCCCTCTCGGTGCCATACCCTACTTATGTACGAGAATCGCTTCAAGGTCGCACGGACAAGGACGTGATTCCAAAGGAGTCATGCTTATTTTCCCTCTAATTAGAAGGCATGCAAAATGCCCTTCTCACACACTATGGTTGCGGGTGAATTCACTGTCCACGTGGCTCGGCGGGGATTATAGGGTTGAGGTCCAATATCGTGTGATGGATGAAGGTATGTTTTGTTTTTTTCTCTCTCTTTACTTTATATTTCGTAGTTGAAGGGGGGTGGAGGGAGGGATAAAGTGATTTTGTTTCGTAACATCAGAAGAGAGACGATATAGATTGATATATTCTTATATAGGATAATAAGGTTTGTCACTGTAATCGTGGGTGCCAGGTTTTGAATGACCCATATTAACTTAAAACCGGAGGGGGCGGCCCGCAGATTTGATCGAAATAGTCTCTAAACGAGACGAATTATATAACCAACTGTCATAAACAGGCCACATAAGATACGCCAAGAATATTATCGTAAATTTCTTCGTTCTCCTTTCTCCTCCTTTTTTTTCTTTTGTTAATGGCCCCATGGATAGCCATGAATATAATTTATACATTTCCCATTCGTCTCCATGTCCGAGATCCGTTATTCGGAGCCCACAAAGGCGCAGGTCAACGCACGCCTGGCCTTTGTTTTGGCCGTAACCTTCACGTCTTTCACGGTCAAGTTTTTGGCTGCGTAGATTCATTCACTTGTACCGCGGGTCGGATGCCAGGTCTCGGTTGAGGCTTATATTCATTTCGAGATCTTGGACCTTTCTTCGTAAGGGCGGAAGGAGTGGATTTTAACAATGGCAGCGTTAGGGAGCTTTCTTTTCCGTCATTTGACTCATCTTCCGCTGACTCATTGCGTAAGAGGGTTAAAATATGTTCTAGCACTTGTCTGCCCATGTAGGGTCATCAGCGGGCCGGGCGCGTGTGACGTCAGTTATGACGTCAGCGACTATCGATTACTCTTGCCAGGCAGCAGCAGATCTTCTACTCCTAACG
>NC_051417.1:4988223-4988482 GCF_015228065.2 Penaeus monodon
GCACGAGAGACAATAAAAACGATATCATTACATCTTCCTTTGTTCGCAGCCCTGTCACGGAGGCGGCCTTACTTCCTAAGAGACGATGAAAAAAGCCCGTATCGAAGCCGGGAAAGGAAAATGCAGGACAGAAAGTGAGTGGCGTTTATGAATTAAATTCTGGCGACGCAGACGGCAACAGTACTACCTCTCCAGTTGCGTAGGAGGTTACACGCGTGACGTAAGTTCGCTGTAATGTTGACTATGACTTCTTGACGCT
>NC_051417.1:4990545-4990672 GCF_015228065.2 Penaeus monodon
AGGGTATTGAGTTGTTGCCAACAGCACGGCTTAAATTTCTTTGTTTACATCGCCAGCTGCTTCCTCATTTTTGTTGTTGTCCAGAGACGCTGGTTAATCAGATACATATGTTGAAGAAAAACAGAAA
>NC_051417.1:4990820-4991015 GCF_015228065.2 Penaeus monodon
TAGCAGCGGAGAAACTTAAGTAAACTATACGCACGAATTAAAAACCAAGAGAGAACAAGAAGAAACGAAATAAAAACAGGAAATACAGAAAACGAGGAAAAGCAATAAAAACTCAATAAGCCCACCTGCACTCGAACCCCGCCCACGCATCGCAACATGCACAAGGACACTCCGACAAAAACACCTCCCCTCCAG
>NC_051417.1:4991479-4992374 GCF_015228065.2 Penaeus monodon
TCCTCCCCTCCCCCTCCCTTCTTCCCTCCTACCCCCTCCCTTCTTCCTCCTCTTCCCCTCCCTCCTCCCCTTCCTCCCTCCACCCCCTCCCCCTCCCTTCTTTCCTCCTACCCCCTCCATCCTCCCCCCCCACGAAAATCCAACGAAACAACTCCCAAGGTTTCTCCGTCGTGAGCTGGACGCCCTTCTAGCAAAATCCCTGCGTGAGAAGACCTCCAAGTAAAGAGTGTGTGGGAGGAGCGAAGTCGGCGAGCACGTTGCCACGCCGGCACAGGGAAAGAGGGGAAGGAGAGGGGAGAGGAAGAAAGGAAGAGGGGGAGGAGGAGGGGAAAGAGAGGGGAGAGGAAGAGGGGAAGGAGAGGGGAGAGAAAGAGAGGAAATGGGGGAAGAGAGGAGAGAGAAAGAGAGGAGGGGAAAGATAGAAAGAGGGGAAAGAGAGGGGAAAAAGGAGGGAAGAGAAGGGAGAGAAAGAGAGGAGGAGGGGAGAGATAGAAAGAGAGAAAGAGGGGAAAATATGGGAGAGAAAGAGGGGAGGAGGGGAAAGATAAAAAGAGAGGAAAAGGGGAAAGAGAGGGGAGAAAAAGGGAGGAGGAAGGGAAGGGAGGAGGGGAGAAAGATGTGATGATGGGAAGAAAAGGGAGGGGAAAACAAAAGGAGGTGGAGAAGGAAAGCGGAGAGACAGACAGAAGTGAGATGAGGGGAAAGAGAGATGAGAAAGAGCGGAGGAGTGAAGGTACGGGATGAGGGAAATGGAAAGGGTGAGAGAAAGAGGGTATGGGATGAGGGAGAAAGATAAGGAGAAAAAGAAAGGTAATCAATGAGGATTTGCGATAATGAGGGAAGAGATGGAGAGGAAGATTTGCTTATGAGGGAAAGAAGAGGCGTGAGGATTTGT
>NC_051417.1:4992409-4992634 GCF_015228065.2 Penaeus monodon
TGGTAAGAGACGGGGAAGAGAAAACGAATGAGGAGAAATATGAGGAATATGAGGAGTAAGGAACAATAAAAATGAAATAAGGATTCACAAAAAAGAAAAAAGCAACAACAATAAAAGGAAAAGAGAGACTAAAAAATAATGATAAATTAAAGATAAAAGGAGAGAGAGAGATAATAAAGGGAGGTGGGGGGGGGGGGAGAAACGTAAACATATCACAATGAAAGT
>NC_051417.1:4992894-4993650 GCF_015228065.2 Penaeus monodon
AAAAAAATATATATATGAGAAGAAGAAAAATAAGAAACCGCAATATAAAATCAGAAAAAAACGTCGAACAACAAACGATAAGGAACAGCAGAGACAGAGAGACAGACGAATAACGGGAGGAGGAACGCACAACCAATAGCTTAGTCTCCCGAACCGGAATACAATGACAATCAACATTCCTTGTGTACAATCCCCTGCTGATTGTACTCTGCCCTGACAAGGCTATGTACGGCTCTGGAGTCAGTCGTATTATGTTATGTGGGCGTGGGTTGATGCGTATTTATATGCGTGCGTGGGCGGGCTAGGTGCGTGGGCGCTGGGAGTTAAGGGGGGGCGGGTTTCAGAAGGAGGGCGGAGTTGGGTAGGTGCGTGGGCGTGGCTGTGTGTAGGAGGTTTTGATATCTGTTCGCGTGGAGATGCGTGGGCGGGGTTATTAAATGTTGGCTGGTGTGGGCGGAGAGATTCGTGTTTGTTGTGTGGGTGGGTTGGCGTGACGTGAGTGGGATTGTTTGACGTTTGTTTGTGTGGGTGAGTCTATTGTTTTGCGGGTGGGTGGGTTAGTGCGTGCTTGTTTTCGTGAGTGGATATGTTGATGCCTGTTTGCGTGAGTGGTTTCGAGGGTGAGCTTATTGTTTGCGGGTTAGTGGGTTGGTGTTTGTTTGTGTGTGTAGCTGTGAATAGGTTCACTCATAACTTCGTTCGTATGGCATTAGTGCTTGTTTCTGTGTCGGGTTATATAGCGGGGTTGATTCTGGC
>NC_051417.1:4994124-4994246 GCF_015228065.2 Penaeus monodon
GAATAATAATTCCTGTTTTAGGACAAGTTCATCGTAATGATGCTGGTTCTATGTTTGAGTGTGTGTATCTGAGAGCGAGCTATTTTATGTATTTCTATATGTGCCGTGGTATCTTACACTCG
>NC_051417.1:4994419-4994837 GCF_015228065.2 Penaeus monodon
GCATCTCGCTTTTATTATATACAGAATACATGTAGTATATCCGACTTGTCCCAACGCAATTACTCACGAGTTTACGCATATAAGCATACACAAAGAAGCATCGCTATGAATAAATCTGTATATATGGTCATATATGTGCTTTTATGTCGAGTTATAGTATCTCGGTATGAATAAATTTGTACTCTCATGTAGACTTTTGATTTTTTTTTACAGATACAAAGCACAAGCTTCATCCACATAATTCTTCATTTCTTACCATAAATGTCAGTCTCAAAAATGAAAAGGATAGAAAAAAAATCTTTTAGGTTTCAGGAACAAGTCAATTATTCAGATGATCAGAATGGGGGGGGGGGGGGGGAATTAGTAACTCTTTTAATATTAGTAGAACGATGCCTTTGTCTAAGTATGTGAAAGTCGT
>NC_051417.1:4995173-4995514 GCF_015228065.2 Penaeus monodon
TTAAAAACTACACGAATATTTCAGAGGGCCAAAAATGCTTATAATTATCTCAAAGAATCGGGGGAAAAAATACAAACTTATCACAAAAAAAGATATATATCATGACGGTTACAAAAAGTTACCATATAATTATAATGTGTCTAATAAAAAAAAAAAAAAAGACTATGAAATTGAATATATTCCAGATCCTGCAATGGCAAGGCTGAAACGTGCACGGATGAAGGTTAATTAAGTCTGAAGATTTAAGTACTCTGTGGGATGTAAACAGAGGCTTGAAAAATGTAACTCCTGCCGCTGTATACTGATTCCTGACAGCCTTTTGTCCTTGTTAATTCTGGTAG
>NC_051417.1:4995767-4996240 GCF_015228065.2 Penaeus monodon
TTTCTACCAATATGTTTCAACCTGCTTATCTATTTTGCTACCCATTTATGTAGCTATCTATCATGGTGCCCACCTACCTACCGAACAAAGAGAAAGAGGGGAGGCAACTGCGTGGGCGTTTGACGCTGTGAAGCAAAAGAGAGGGGAACAGAGCGGAGTGGAGGAGCGAGGAGGAGAAGGGAGGGAGGGGAGGAGAAAGTGGGAGAGCTAGAAGGGGTATGGTAAGGAGAGGAGGTGAGAGGTTGCGAGAGGAAGGGAGGAGAGGGGAGAGGAAGGGAGGAGAGGGGAGAGGAAGGGAGGAGAGGGGAGAGGAAGGGAGGAGAGGGGAGAGGAAGGGAGGAGAGGGGATAGGAAGGGAGGGGAGGGGATAGGAAGAGAGGAGAGGGGAGAGGGAGGGAGTGGCATACACTCGAAGTAGGCGTGGGCGAAACTCCAGCTGGTGGGCGGAATTGGGGGCGTGGGAAAAAGAGTTG
>NC_051417.1:4998556-4998777 GCF_015228065.2 Penaeus monodon
AATTTGCAACGATGCTTCGTGTCCCATTAGCGTGCTAGAAGGTGATTGTGGGCGGAGCATGTATCAACCAAGGGCGTGGGAAGCCATAGGGAAGACGGGGCGTGCCTGAAAGTGGGCGTGTCTGGAAGTGGGCGTGGTTTGTTGCGAAGGAGGAAACAGCGAAGGAGAATGTATATGAAAGAAAGAGGGAGAAGATGGGAGGTGAAGTGGATACAGAGTGA
>NC_051417.1:4999133-4999261 GCF_015228065.2 Penaeus monodon
ATTTCCTATAAGCCTTTCCCTTTCATCCCGACTTGCAAAAGAGGACAACGAAGCCCCCGGGTTGAAAGAAGGCAGACTGGGCTCGGGTATTCCGGGGACGTTCGAACAAAACCGAACAATCGGGTTTT
>NC_051417.1:5000719-5000792 GCF_015228065.2 Penaeus monodon
TGTGTCTGGCATAGGAAAGCCAGACAGGACCCCCCCCCCCTCTTTCCCCCCCGCCGTTCTTCCCTTACCAAAT
>NC_051417.1:5001868-5002096 GCF_015228065.2 Penaeus monodon
CATAACAGAAATGTCAGACAGATGAATTAATAAAAAAGAGAACAATTCCTCTTCACCTGAGACCGATTCAGGTTAATTCGTTTTTCTCACAGAAAAGACTAACATTCTCTCATCAAAACATATAAACACCATTTTCACCATACTTTTATCACGCCAGATCTCCTCCAGTGGTAAAAATGATCGTGAAGTAAGTACAAGTGACCCAAATTTACCATTCGGCGTGTCTGA
>NC_051417.1:5004123-5004294 GCF_015228065.2 Penaeus monodon
TCATCGATCATGAGAGGAGCTTTGATCTCCAAGGACACACTTTAGCCACTGATGAAAGTTGTTCCTCGCGAGGCCAGCATCTTGTGTTCTAGAGGAATTCCTGATTAGGGTTTTCTTTTCGTTTCTCTCCTTTTTCCTCTTTTTTTTCTTTTTCTTTTCTTTTTCTAATTG
>NC_051417.1:5007452-5012885 GCF_015228065.2 Penaeus monodon
CGTCGTCGATTTTATTTTTTAGGTACTCTAAAACTTTGTAAAAACATTTTAGGTGGAGTCACTGATTGCCCAGCAGGAGTGTGAGATCTCTCAGCTCTCCGCTAAGGTCTCTTACAAGAAGCTCGGATGCAAGGATCTGCCATGGTACCTTCCTCGCATCTTCACATCGCACAGGATACGCGAGTGCAACGAAGAAACTCTCGGGCGCCTTCGCGAGATGAGGCCCGCTCTACTGTACACAGGGTTCGTGCGGGAACTGTGTCTTTGCCTCGTACTCCTCGCTATAGGGTTATTCCCCGTGCTTTTCCGCCGCTGCTTCTCTTCTCGGCGATCGCCCTCTCAGGCTTCTTCAGGGAAGGTTTCTTAACGGGATAAACAGTCTTGTGCATAAGAGAAATCAACCAACAGAATGGTATAGACTACAGTTGCCTTAGCGTTTTTCGTTGTGGGAATGTTCTGCCTAAACGCATATTCAGCGTTGAATATGGAGACTCATGTGTCCATGCAGGAGAGAGAGATCTGTCAGCTCTTCAGCAAGGTGAAGGCGTCTTTTAAGGAGTTCAGCTGCAAGGACTTGAGCCAACCATGGTATACTCCTCGTGTCTTCCAGCTGCGCAGGGTGTACAAGTGCAACGAAGCTGCTCTCGAGCGCCTTCACGACCTTGCTCGGAAATAGAGAATGAATGGTTGGCTTAGCTTCCTCCTCTGCTTCGGGATTTCATCCAGTCTTTCCTACTGCTTCTTCTGTCTCTACAAGTAGAAACAGGAAGAGCAGACTCCTGAACAGGAAGAGCAGACTCCTGAACAGGAAGAACAGACTCCCGAACAGGAAGAGGAGACTCCCGAACAGGAAGAGCAGACTCCCGAACAGGAAGAGCAGACTCCCGAACAGGAAGAGCAGACTCCTGAACAGGAAGAGCAGACTCCCGTACAGGAAGAGCAGATTCCCGAACAGGAAGAGCAGACTCCCGAACAGGAAGAGCAGACTCCCGAACAGGAAGAGCAGACTCCCGAACAGGAAGAGCAGACTCCAGAACAGGAAGAGCAGACTGGTGAACAGGAAGAGCAGACTCCTGAACAGGAAGAGCAGACTCCCGAACAGGAAGAGCAGACTCCCGAACAGGAAGAGCAGACTCGTGAACAGGAAGAGCAGACTCCCGAACAGAAAGAGCAGACTCCTGAACAGGAAGAGCAGACTCCCGAACAGGAAGAGCAGACTCCTGAACAGGAAGAGCAGACTCCCGAACAGGAAGACAGACTCTCGAACAGGAAGAGCAGACTCCTGAACAGGAAGAGCAGACTCGTGAACAGGAAGAGCAGACTCCCGAACAGGAAGAGCAGACTCCTGAACAGGAAGAGCAGACTCGTGAACAGGAAGAGCAGACTCCTGAACAGGAAGAGCAGACTCCCGAACAGGAAGAGCAGACTCCCGAACAGGAAGAGCAGACTCCTGAACAGGAAGAGCAGACTCCCGAACAGGAAGAGCAGACTCCCGAACAGGAAGAGCAGACTCGTGAACAGGAAGAGCAGACTCCCGAACAGGAAGAGGAGACTCCCGAACAGGAAGAGCAGACTCTCGAACAGGAAGAGCAGACTCCCGAACAGGAAGAGCAGACTCGTGAACAGGAAGAGCAGACTCCCGAACAGGAAGAGCAGACTCGTGAACAGGAAGAGCAGACTCCTGAACACGAAGAGCAGGCTCCCGAACAGGAAGAGCAGACTCCTGAACAGGAAGAGCAGACTCCCGAACAGGAAGAGCAGACTCCCGAACAGGAAGAGCAGACTCCCGAACAGGAAGAGCAGACTCGTGAACAGGAAGAGCAGACTCCCGAACAGGAAGAGCAGACTCGTGAACAGGAAGAGCAGACTCGTGAACAGGAAGAGCAGACTCGTGAACAGGAAGAGCAGACTCCTGAACAGGAAGAGCAGACTCCCGAACAGGAAGAGCAGACTCCTGAACAGGAAGAGCAGACTCGTGAACAGGAAGAGCAGACTCCTGAACAGGAAGAGCAGACTCCTGAACAGGAAGAGCAGACTCCTCAACAGGAAGAGCAGACTCGTGAACAGGAAGAGCAGACTCGTGAACAGGAAGAGCAGACTCCTGAACAGGAAGACCAGACTCGTGAACAGGAAGAGCAGACTCGTGAACAGGAAGAGCAGACTCCTGAACAGGAAGAGCAGACTCGTGAACAGGAAGAGCAGACTCGTGAACAGGAAGAGCAGACTCCCGAACAGGAAGAGCAGACTCCCGAACAGGAAGAAGAGAGTCATGAATATAATAGTGACCTGGATTGGGAGTCCCTGTCCTCGTCTGGTGAACTGTACATCTCATCCCAGTCCGAACAGGAAGAAGAGAGTGAACAGTACTCCTATTTAGAACTGGAAGAAGGAGAAATAGAATCCTTCAAAGCAGAAGTAATTTTCTTGCAAGTAGGAAAATTAGCCTTCCAAGTAGGAGAAGCAAAATACTTCAAAGCAGTAGAAGTAAAAAGCTTCGAAGAAGAAGCAGAATTCCACCAACTAGCTAAGAAATTCTTCCATGTAGGATATGAATGTTTCAAAACAGACGGAGAAGAATAGTTCCGGGCAGGAGTAGAATTCTTCTAAGCAGAAGAAGTAGAATTCTTCGAAGCAAATGCAAAATTGTCATACTCAGGATCAAAATCAATTGAAGCATAAGCAGAATAATTCCGAATAGAAGGAAAATAATTCTTGCAAGTAGAAGGAGAAGAATACTCTAAGGCAGGAGGAGTAGAAACATTCCGATCAGGAAAAGCAGAATTCTATCGAGCAGGAAAAGATAAAATCTTCCGAATCCAGGCAAGAATGAAGATTAAAACTCTTCCCAAATATAACAATGACCTGGATAGGGAGCAGACTCGTGAACAGGAAGAGCAGACTCATGAACAGGAAGAGGAGACTCGTGAACAGGAAGAGCAGACTCGTGAACAGGAAGAGCAGACTCGTGAACAGGAAGAGCAGACTCGTGAACAGGAAGAGCAGACTCGTGAACAGGAAGAGCAGACTCGTGAACAGTCCCAGTCCTCCTCCGGTGAACAGTACTCCTATTCTGAAGAGGAAGAAGGAGAAGCAAAACCCTTCAAAGCAGAAGCAATTTGCTTGCGAGATGGAGAACAAGTCTTCCAAGCAGGAGAAGCAAAATTCTCCCAAGTAGGAGAAGTAAAAATCTTCCAAGAAGAAGAAGCAGAATTCATCCAACTATCTGAGGAATTCTTCCGTGCAGCAAATAAATGTTTCCAGGCAGGAGGAGAAGAATCCTTCCGGACAGGAGCAGAACTCTTCTAACCAGAAGAAGCAGAATTCCTCGAAGCACATGCAAAATTGTCGCCCTCAGGATCAAAATCATTTGAAGCAGAAGCAGAATACCTCCGAGCAAAAGGACAAGAATACTTGCAAGTAGCAGGAGAAGAATAATTCCATGCAGGAGGAGCAGAAACTTTCCGATCAGGAAAAGCAGAAACTTTCCGAACAGGAAAAGCAGAATTCTATCGAGAAGGAGAACATAATATCTTCCGAATCCAGATAGGATTGAAAATAAAAACTCCCGAATATAATAGTGACCTGGATTGGGAGTCCTCCCAGTCCTCGTCTGGTGAACTCTACATCCCATCCGAGGATGAACAGTATTCCCAGTCCGAACAGGAAGAGCAGACTCCCGAACAGGAAGAGCAGACTCCCGAACAGGAAGAAGAGAGTCATGAATATAATAGTGACCTGGATTGGGAGTCCTCCCAGTCCTCGTCTGGTGAACTCTACATCCCATCCGAGGATGAACAGTACTCCCAGTCCGAACAGGAAGAGCAGACTCGTGAACAGGAAGAGCAGACTCCTGAACAGGAAGAGCAGACTCCCGAACAGGAAGAGCAGACTCCTGAACAGGAAGAGCAGACTCCTGAACAGGAAGAGCAGACTCCCGAACAGGAAGAAGAGAGTCATGAATATAATAGTGACCTGGATTGCGAGTCCACCAGTCCTCGTCTGGTGAACTGTACATCTCATCCCAGTCCGAACAGGAAGAAGAGAGTTATGAATATAATAGTGACCTGGATTGAGACTCCTGAACAGGAAGAGCAGACTCCTGAACAGGAAGAGCAGACTCCCGAACAGGAAGAGCAGACTCCCGAACAGGAAGAGCAGACTCCCGAACAGGAAGAGCAGTCTCCTGAACAGGAAGAGCAGACTCCTGAACAGGAAGAAGAGAGTCATGAATATAATAGTGACCTGGATTGGGAGTCCTCCCAGTCCTCGTCTGGTGAACTCTACATCCCATCCGAGGATGAACAGTATTCCCAGTCCGAACAGGAAGAGCAGACTCCCGAACAGGAAGAGGAGACTCCCGAACAGGAAGAGCAGACTCCTGAACAGGAAGAGCAGACTCCTGAACAGGAAGAGCAGACTCCCGAACAGGAAGAGCAGACTCCCGAACAGGAAGAGCAGACTCCTGAACAGGAAGAGCAGACTCCCGAACAGGAAGAGCAGACTCGTGAACAGGAAGAGGAGAGTCATGAATATATATATATATATTTTTTTTTCAGACTCTTGAACAGGAAGAGCAGACTCCCGAACAGGAAGAAGAGAGTCATGAATATAATAGTGACCTGGATTGGGAGTCCTCCCAGTCCTCGTCTGGTGAACTCTACATCCCATCCGAGGATGGACAGTACTCCTGAACAGGAAGAGCAGACTCCTGAACAGGAAGAGCAGACTCCTGAACAGGAAGAGCAGACTCCTGAACAGGAAGAGGAGACTCCTGAACAGGAAGAGCAGACTCCTGAACAGGAAGAGGAGACTCCTGAACAGGAAGAGCAGACTCCCGAACAGGAAGAGCAGACTCCCGAACAGGAAGAGCAGACTCTTGAACAGGAAGAGCAGACTCCTGAACAGGAAGAGCAGACTCCCGAACAGGAAGAGCAGACTCCTGAACAGGAAGAGCAGACTCCTGAACAGGAAGAGGAGACTCGTGAACAGGAAGAGCAGACTCCCGAACAGGAAGAGCAGACTCCCGAACAGGAAGAGCAGACTCCCGAACAGGAAGAGCAGACTCTCGAACAGGAAGAGCAGACTCCCGAACAGGAAGAGCAGACTCCCGAACAGGAAGAGCAGACTCCCGTACAGGAAGAGCAGACTCCCGAACAGGAAGAGCAGACTCCCGAACAGGAAGAGCAGACTCCCGAACAGGAAGAGCAGACTCCCGAACAGGAAGAGCAGACTCGTGTACAGGAAGAGGAGACTCGTGTACAGGAAGAGCAGACTCCCGAACAGGAAGAGCAGACTCGTGGACAGGAAGAGCAGACTCGTGGACAGGAAGAGCAGACTCCCGAACAGGAAGAGCAGACTCCTGAACAGGAAGAGCAGACTCGTGAACAGGAAGAGCAGACTCGTGAACAGGAAGAGCAGACTCGTTCTGGCCAT
>NC_051417.1:5014596-5014838 GCF_015228065.2 Penaeus monodon
TCTCTTTTTCTTAGCTTTATCCTATTCTTCCTGTTCGGGAGTCTGCTCTTCCTGTTCGGGAGTCTGCTCTTCCTGTTCGGGAGTCTGCTCTTCCTGTTCGGGAGTCTGCTCTTCCTGTTCAGGAGTCTGCTCTTCCTGTTCGGGAGTCTGCTCTTCCTGTTCAGGAGTCTTCTCTTCCTGTTCACGAGTCTGCTCTTCCTGTTCACGAGTCTGCTCTTCCTGTTCACGAGTCTGCTCTTCCT
>NC_051417.1:5016889-5017295 GCF_015228065.2 Penaeus monodon
GCACCCTAATCACTCTATTCGCTGCCTCGCACCTCACACTTACTTTCAGTTCCTTTTACCTCCCCGACTTCGTCTCACTTTTTCTCACCACACACCACCCCCACATCACGCATAGTAGCTCTCCCTCTCCCTCCACTTCTCACTATCTCACATTTCCACACTTCCTCACACTTCTTTTCCTTGACGCCCTGAATCTACCTAACCTTGAATTCCTCTCCAGCTCTTCCTCTTTAAGGCTCGCAGGAGTGCCTATCCTCCCCTTCTCCCCCCCCCCACCATTCTCCCCTCCCCTTCTCCCCCCCACCATTCTCCCCTCCCCCACCAAGAGATCGTTACCTCTATTTGGAACCCTGACCTGGAAACCGCATGTGTGTTATGTGAAGGGGGTTGGGGTAGATCAAATACA
>NC_051417.1:5017900-5018157 GCF_015228065.2 Penaeus monodon
TCACAGCATTTAGTAATGTCACAAATTATCATTAATAGAAGGATAACGTTTTTTTTGACTAACTGGGAAATGTTCATCATTGGTAACAGTATATTGCCAGCCTTTCATAGGAACATTATTACAATAGCGCTTTTCTGGATGTTTAAAGGAGAATAGATAATCGTTTTTTGCTGTTATTATCATTTTCTTCCCTTCCTTCTTTTCTTATTATTTCTTTAGCTTCAGTTGCTGAGAGAGACAGTTCGATGAATTCGAAG
>NC_051417.1:5018355-5018794 GCF_015228065.2 Penaeus monodon
CACGCCGAATGTGTACGCCTGAGTGTAATAATGTCCTATGTATGTATGTGAATGAGTATATATGTGAACATAAGTACAGTGTGTGGCCTCAATGCGCGAGAGAGAATGAGTGGTGGAGTATACACTATGAATATATTCTCTACGACACGCACTGTGCGTACGGTACAATGTGTATGTGTATGTGTGTATATACCATTGTGTGTACAAATCTTATGTGAAGGTGTATGCTTAGCTCAATGAATGTTGAAGTGTGTAGGTAAGGAGGCCTGTGCGTATCTTCCTTTAGGAGCATGTGTTTGTTTTCATGCGTGTGCGGTTGTATGTGTCCCCTAAGGTTCACTTGGAATCCATACAGAGGCTGGTCTGGTGAACTCAGCATTTCTCAATGTTCAGTGTTAGTTCAATAGTTTGTTCATTTCTGCCTTTTCCTGATACCCGA
>NC_051417.1:5019130-5020149 GCF_015228065.2 Penaeus monodon
CACACCTATCCACTCCCGAGCCCGGTTTACCCAGGGCTAATGCCCTTCCTGTCGATCTATATCTCCCTCTTTGAAAATGCCCTGCGAACTCATACCCCCCCCCCCCCTCTTCGTTCTAAATTAGAGCTGGATGAGTCTTACACTCCAGAGGGCGGAACGAGGCGGCTGGCATTAAGGAGAACCTCCATATATAAATGGATACGTTCTCGATCCTGGCGGAAGGCAGACACACATAGAGGAGAGACAGACAGGGTCTCTAGCTCGCAACCCCCACGTTCTCGACACCGTGCAATAAATCCACAAGCTAAGGCCCCTTTTATTTACCCATACTAAAGCCATCCACTGTCTCGTTGATAGTCTTATTCATAATACCTTTTAAAAATGATATTTCTAACAATGTGAATAATTATAATAAAGGCGGTGATAATAATGCCAAAGAAGATATGCGAATATGACAATAAAAAAAAATTGGCTCAAAGCTCTTACTCTCGACCAAAATGCACTGAAGAAATGACATCGTTGCATCATACTTTCAGATCGCGCACGTGTATCCATATGCTGCTATATGCCACAGGATTTAGTCGAATCGAGTTTTATCCTTTGGTGAAAGCAGTATTCCATGCTCTTTTGTGGGATTTGAAACTAATCACACAGACATACGTAACAGCCTGTATGTTTATATCAAAATGCATGTGCATACATTTAAGATACAAGAAACATCCATATCTATGTCTAGATGAATTCGAGCAGACGTTTGTATGCATACATACATTAATACACACATGTGTATTTTGAAGCATCAAAGGACATACACGTCTGTACAGAGGGTACACTCCATGGCACACAAGCATACACAACCACAAAAAAAAACAGATCCACATGTACAAAATGGTACCAAAAAGATTACTTAGAGGACTAGTGAAAGACGAATAAACGACAAACTCCACCAAAAAAATAAAAATCCACAATACTACAAATTTATACTACTTTCTTGCCAGCCCATCCCCCTCACCATCCCA
>NC_051417.1:5020539-5020679 GCF_015228065.2 Penaeus monodon
AGTGAATTCAGCTCAGCGTAAAGCAACGTCTGTCTGTTTGAAGTAAGTTTTTACGGAAATTCTTGGAGACTAATAATGTGATATCAACAGCTAAATTCTTCCGTAAAGAATTTCAGGAAAATTCTAAATAATTCTAATAA
>NC_051417.1:5020732-5020828 GCF_015228065.2 Penaeus monodon
TAGTATAACGAGTATAATATCGATTTGGAATCATCTATTATCATGATAAGATGAAAATAATAGTGATTATGATGAAATATTAATCTTTTTTTTCTG
>NC_051417.1:5021030-5021104 GCF_015228065.2 Penaeus monodon
GTGAGGGACTTGTAAAACGCATCAAAGGACATACACGTCCAGGTTCACGAGTTTATTGTAGAGTATCGATTTTC
>NC_051417.1:5023501-5023578 GCF_015228065.2 Penaeus monodon
AATGTATATCAGTATAAATAAATTGTACAATATGAAAAAAAAAATGTCGATAACGAAAAGGAAACTGATAATGCGTT
>NC_051417.1:5023718-5023922 GCF_015228065.2 Penaeus monodon
GGGTACTAAATGTTAAGTTGACCCATAATTAAAATAAACGAGTAAAACATTTGTACACATTAAAATTTGTACTATGAAAAACATGAATAAAACAAAACACATCATACGTGTAAATGTACACAAGACAAGAAAAGAAAAAAAATCTAATATTTGGAAAATAACACTAAGATGAACTGATAATGAACTCTGGATATCACACGGTTA
>NC_051417.1:5024428-5024542 GCF_015228065.2 Penaeus monodon
GTATGAACATGTGAAAAAAATACTGCACACACAAAAATACCCACATAAAAAAAGATTAAATAATATTCACGAATCTATGCTTTTGCGTTGCATGGTCGATTAGAATTAAAGGGG
>NC_051417.1:5025546-5025836 GCF_015228065.2 Penaeus monodon
AACACTATTTTCCTCTACTTCCTTTCGGTTTAATCCTTTCGTCCCATTTAATGCAATTTTCTAGACTGGAAATTCTTTTGCTCATATGAAATTTTCCGTGTTTGTTCATTTGCTAATTCTTCTCCTACTCTCTTCTTTTTGATATCTGGTTTCTAGTATTCTTTTGGATGCTTTATTATCGTTTTTTCTTTTTGTTTCGTTTTTCTTGCATCTCTTTGCTCTTACTATAAACATGGGTATTTCTTTGCTATTCTATTAACTTTACTCTCGTTATTCATTCCTTTTAATTC
>NC_051417.1:5027186-5027333 GCF_015228065.2 Penaeus monodon
TACTGGAGAACCATCTCTCTACAAATTACGCTACAAATAATTATCGAAATGGAATCCTACAGGACGCTGCTCTTCATGTATTATTCATACTGTATTTGCTAGATTTATATCTGTATGAAATTGCAGAGTACAGTAACACTCTACAAC
>NC_051417.1:5028770-5028993 GCF_015228065.2 Penaeus monodon
CATAAGGCGGAATACACAATAGTAACAGCGCCGTCTCCCTTTAGAACGCCAGAATTAAAAGCGAAATGCCTTCTGCTTTTGACTTTAAACAATGCTTTGCCTTGAATCAATACGACAGGCGTTATTAATATATTCTACGTTCATTCTCGCATTTATGAATTATATAAGAATCACACGTGCATATGTAAAAGAGAACGCATATTTTGTTTCTTATGAATTTTTA
>NC_051417.1:5029263-5029327 GCF_015228065.2 Penaeus monodon
TTTAAAAAGCGCAGCAATGGCATATCTTTTCGCATTAATTCAGTACAATTCAACACTCATTAAA
>NC_051417.1:5029659-5029744 GCF_015228065.2 Penaeus monodon
AAGGCAAAACACAACTAAAACCATAATTTTATGAAACAGAATCACCGATTCATTTTCTTTCTAAGTGTTGCGTGTGTTCTGACCT
>NC_051417.1:5029766-5029910 GCF_015228065.2 Penaeus monodon
TACTAAATATCATATGTGTTTGTTATTTGTTTTAATATAATAACTAGACCGCCTCTGTGTAAATGACATTTCTTAGTAGGGTCACAGGATTCTACAAATGCTATATTTTTCTCTCGGTTTTACTGATGTTACTGGATTCGTAAC
>NC_051417.1:5029955-5030112 GCF_015228065.2 Penaeus monodon
TTACATGGAAGATGGTTAATGATCAAAGAGGTAAGATGTAAATAAACAAAGCGATATATACATAAACAAGCAGTACTCCTTTTTTTATTCCATTTTCAAGAACAAATCATTACGGACTGACGTGATGAAAACACATCGAACAGAAGACAAAAAAGAA
>NC_051417.1:5030139-5030461 GCF_015228065.2 Penaeus monodon
AAAATGCGTCACAACAAACAATTCTATATAATTTTACACTATCAGACCAAACCATTCTTGGAAGCTATAGATATTTCACCTTCCCTGACGCCGAAATGTTGCAAACGCCAGTCGAAATTGCAACGAGCGAGGTCATTTGCAAAGTCAAACAATTACGGATTAACAGACGTCGAGGGAAGAAGGGAAGTCATTTACCTAATGCAACTTGCCTTAGACTACTACTAGCTTTTAATGGAGAAAGTTCGAGAAGCATTCGCTGTTGATCTAAAAAAAAAAAAAATGGATTTCGGTTGTTATGATGGATGGTATTTTAACTATGATC
>NC_051417.1:5030489-5030653 GCF_015228065.2 Penaeus monodon
GAAGAATCTTCGTGGTCGGGTATCATCAGACACACACGAAGACACACGCACACGCAGTTGATGACGTACACGCGTACATAAACTCACACATATGTACTTAACTATCACGCACATATAATAATTTCTTATTTTCCTTCTTCTTCGGCTTAATCCATTCTTCATAC
>NC_051417.1:5031827-5031909 GCF_015228065.2 Penaeus monodon
GGCACCAAACCAAAACGACCCCCACCCCTTAAAAAAAAAATGAAAATAAAAATAAATACCAGTCTTGCAAACGTCAAAGTAG
>NC_051417.1:5031968-5032850 GCF_015228065.2 Penaeus monodon
TGGACAGCCAGACAGATAATATTCACCTTAATAGTAAAGTGAATTTGTGAATTTGCTACCTCATGGTCCTGTACATAAAAGGCAGATCCTGTCTCCGTTCTATGGGCCTTTAATAGTCCTTTGATGACAGTAATTATCAGGTATTCATACGCGTGGAGACTGTGAGGGATTAGGGGTGGGGGGGCGAGGGAAGGAGTGGGGGTGGGAGGGGATAGAGGGAGAGGAGAGGGAGTAGAGAGGGGAGGGGGAGAAGAGAGGCGTGATGGGTGGGGGAGCAGGGGGAGGGGGATACATTGGGGGAGAGGGGGAGGGGGATACATTGGAGGAGGAGAGATGAGGGGGGGGGGGGAGGGGAAGAATGGTGGGACTGGGAATAGAGGGAAATAAAGGAGAGGAGTGAGAGGGGAATGGCAGTAGAGGGAGAGGGGGAAGGGGAAGGATGGTGGAGTTGGGGGAGGGAGGGAGAGTCGGAATATTGGAAAGTAGGGGATGGGGGGAACGGTGTCGAAGGGAGGTGGGAGGAGAGGAGGTTGGAAACAGGTAGTGAAAGATGAGGAAGAAAGACGCATGAGAGGAAAAGTTCAGTGGGTGTGGAGGAAGGAATAAGGAGGAGGTGAAGGCTGTAGTGAAACCTGGGGAAGAGAGGGGGATAAGAAGAGAGAAAATGAAGCCTGGAAGAGGTAAAAAAAAAGAGGGGAGAGATCAAGACGTAAATATCCCTCAGACAACGATGACCCAGGACGGAGAGTTCAGGAGAAGAACGCCATTATTACATGTCGTATCTAGAGTCATATCATGTCATTTCTATTCCGTTCTCTTTCACTTAAATGTCCTCCCTTGTCTCTTTTTATATTTGTTCGTTTGCTCGCTTACTTGCCTGAT
>NC_051417.1:5033879-5034425 GCF_015228065.2 Penaeus monodon
GCTACCTTTTACCTACGAACTACCTACGCTTATTCCCAGTATAATGGGGGGGGGGGGGTACCATCTGTCAAATCATAGTTCAGATTCTTACTCTCGAAAAAAAAGTTTGAAAATTTTATTAACCCAAAATTATGTTGTTTGGAAAATGCATTGTAAACAGTAATGCATTTTTGCGCAGATTTATAAACATTCCGTCATTCTAGATTGATAAACTCTGCAACAACACGAAGAAGCACATGTACACTTTTGCAACTTCCTGATAGAAATGTACAATAAAAAAATACAGATGTTAGTACTTGTAGACAATAAAAGTTTCTGGTTATTTGTGTGTGTCAACAGTTCCTTTTTCAGAGAGCGCGGACTAAAATTTTCAAATTCTTTTTTCGATAACATTTTGGGACGACACACACTGGACATGGAGTTTCCATTGTTCATTTTTATGTTTTCATTGATATTTTTCTCATTTGTTTTATCTCGAAAACAGGAAATAAACAGTAAATGCGTATGTTTTAGACAATTCGCTTCACTATCAAAATAACACGTTTT
>NC_051417.1:5034935-5035329 GCF_015228065.2 Penaeus monodon
CATAAAGGCTATGGCAACGATACTGACATTGTTGATAATGATAATGACAACAACATTCCCATGCGATTACTGTTATTACTTACTTATCCATGCAACTTTTAATTAATTTACTTATATATATATTTTTTTTTTCAAAACTAACATAAGAAAAAAAAACTCCCCATCCAAATATATTCAGTAAAAGCGGGTTAAAATATTTCCCTATGAGGGTACGCGGGTTGGTGTCACCAAACAAAAATACACATGTTTTATTCATGTTGAAAATTAGGCCCCACTAAATTTGATCTGGCCATGTATGCGTGTGCCAGTATTAACATATTATGAAAGTGTTCTGCACCATTAATTGAGCTGATAGGCGCAATTGCACCCGTGTCTGCAAGGAATGTGAGAAAGA
>NC_051417.1:5040268-5040589 GCF_015228065.2 Penaeus monodon
ACAATGCTAACGAGGTATGACTCAATTAATTGCGTTTTATATCGCTAAATAAAAAGGGAACGGTCGAAAATAAATGAAAAAACACCCGTAAAGGATGCAAAGTGCCATTGGTGTGTGCATATTATCAAAGGTTGCGAAGCGATAATTTCGTTCACTGCATTCAAACTCATTAGGGAATGAATTTGAGTCTTTTTGTTTTATTTCGCTTGGGAATAAATAAAACTTTGAAGGGGGAAAAATATAGAAAAAGGGAGAGGAATTTTATCGTATGTTGATATCATGGTGTGTATCTTGTTTATCGGTATTGAGATATGGCGATTG
>NC_051417.1:5040940-5041183 GCF_015228065.2 Penaeus monodon
ATTCCTTATGCCAGCCACGACCGTGTCATGAGTCAAGCCAGAGTCATGCATTCAGGCACCAGCAAGCACTGTCATGCATTTCCGACGGAGAAACTGTGACATCGGGAGCTCCGTTCACTGCTAGCCAATCTGGATGATAATGCGCTGAAAAAGTAATCTGTCCGATTTGCATGTTGATGTGCAATGTTGCATGGTCGTCGAATGTGGCGTCTGGGTGCGGGTTACTAATTCGTGGTGTGTGAA
>NC_051417.1:5041898-5042078 GCF_015228065.2 Penaeus monodon
ATTCACTATTCAGATGACTGACGGCGCCTTTCTTCTAATAATACCCGGTGAAGTAGTATTTGACAAACCATTACGAACTACAAGGAAAATATAAATAAAGACAAGCAGACGGTTGGTACGCCTGAAAACACAAAGAGACAGTTGGTACGCCTGGCCAAGCAAAGACTGACAAGTGACGAC
>NC_051417.1:5042548-5042849 GCF_015228065.2 Penaeus monodon
CCTCAACAAAAAGTGATAGATTTAACGTATATTCTAAAGTACTCAGGGAATGAAGTTTACCATAATCTTATCTTATTTATGGTTATTTGCTTTAGAAGTATCTTATCAAAGAAAAGAGCATCATTTGATAGTCACAGCTACTTACTGAACTGACTTCTGCAATTAATATCAATACTAAGGAACTGAACGTCGTTCTATTGTAAGCATGATATAGGAAAAGGGAATATATATTAGGAGATAGATATAAGACTGAAATGAACAGATAGATAGATTAACATTTTTTTTGCAAACACACATAGAA
>NC_051417.1:5042884-5042977 GCF_015228065.2 Penaeus monodon
TATTGCATGCACACACGCACATACTACACGTTCACACAAACAACAATTTTCTTGTATCATTCAGGGATATCTTGAAGATGCAGATATCAGATA
>NC_051417.1:5043271-5043343 GCF_015228065.2 Penaeus monodon
CAAGGGTCAGCGAAGCGGTGTCTCTCCCGCCAAGCACGGGTGGTTTTCCTGGCGCCAAGGGAGGGTCGCAGA
>NC_051417.1:5043526-5043608 GCF_015228065.2 Penaeus monodon
GAAAGGGGGAGGAGAGGAACGACTCTAGAACGCTAGACTCCAGACGACCCACACCTTGACGGCCGTGAGCTGCGTCTGGTTT
>NC_051417.1:5043895-5044188 GCF_015228065.2 Penaeus monodon
GTTAAGATTTTCAGACACAGTTTAATTATCGAAATACTTTTCTGTACCTCAAATATACTTTTTTTTTTTTTTATAATGTTCAGTTCCTGTCACGTCTAAATATTCCATGAAGTTGAAATGAGTCTCGTCTTTGAGACATAATTATGAAAATAGTCATAAGCTTAATTTACATTATTTCACAGCTTAAGGAAAGTAAATGTATAGAAAAATCCAAGAAAATACCTTTACGATTTCTTGTGCTGAGTTTCACCTCGTTGTCTGATGATGCTTTATACGAAGTTGAAAATATAATG
>NC_051417.1:5048720-5049032 GCF_015228065.2 Penaeus monodon
AGGTATGACTCAATTAATTGCGTTTTATATCGCTAAATAAAAAGGGAACGGTCGAAAATAAATGAAAAAACACCCGTAAAGGATGCAAAGGGGCCATTGGTGTGTGCATATTATCAAAGGTTGCGAAGCGATAATTTCGTTCACTGCATTCAAACTCATTAGGGAATGAATTTGAGTCTTTTTGTTTTATTTCGCTTGGGAATAAATAAAACTTTGAAGGGGGAAAAATATAGAAAAAGGGAGAGGAATTTTTATCGTATGTTGATATCAATGGTGTGTATCTTGTTTATCGGTATTGAGATATGGCGATTG
>NC_051417.1:5049382-5049625 GCF_015228065.2 Penaeus monodon
ATTCCTTATGCCAGCCACGACCGTGTCATGAGTCAAGCCAGAGTCATGCATTCAGGCACCAGCAAGCACTGTCATGCATTTCCGACGGAGAAACTGTGACATCGGGAGCTCCGTTCACTGCTAGCCAATCTGGATGATAATGCGCTGAAAAAGTAATCTGTCCGATTTGCATGTTGATGTGCAATGTTGCATGGTCGTCGAATGTGGCGTCTGGGTGCGGGTTACTAATTCGTGGTGTGTGAA
>NC_051417.1:5050275-5050455 GCF_015228065.2 Penaeus monodon
ATTCACTATTCAGATGACTGACGGCGCCTTTCTTCTAATAATACCCGGTGAAGTAGTATTTGACAAACCATTACGAACTACAAGGAAAATATAAATAAAGACAAGCAGACGGTTGGTACGCCTGAAAACACAAAGAGACAGTTGGTACGCCTGGCCAAGCAAAGACTGACAAGTGACGAC
>NC_051417.1:5050925-5051228 GCF_015228065.2 Penaeus monodon
CCTCAACAAAAAGTGATAGATTTAACGTATATTCTAAAGTACTCAGGGAATGAAGTTTACCATAATCTTATCTTATTTATGGTTATTTGCTTTAGAAGTATCTTATCAAAGAAAAGAGCATCATTTGATAGTCACAGCTACTTACTGAACTGACTTCTTGCAATTAATATCAATACTAAGGAACTGAACGTCGTTCTATTGTAAGCAATGATATAGGAAAAGGAATATATATTTAGGAGATAGATATAAGACTGAAATGAACAGATAGATAGATTTAACATTTTTTTTGCAACACACATAGAA
>NC_051417.1:5051262-5051356 GCF_015228065.2 Penaeus monodon
TATTGCATGCACACACGCACAATACTACACGTTCACACAAACAACAATTTTCTTGTATCATTCAGGGATATCTTGAAGATGCAGATATCAGATA
>NC_051417.1:5051925-5051996 GCF_015228065.2 Penaeus monodon
ACGACTCTAGACGCTAGACTCCAGACGACCCACACCTTGACGCCGTGAGCTGCGTCTGGTTGGAGAGAAAG
>NC_051417.1:5052307-5052570 GCF_015228065.2 Penaeus monodon
TTAATTATCGAAATACTTTTCTGTACCTCAAATATACTTTTTTTTTTTTTTATAATGTTCAGTTCCTGTCACGTCTAAATATTCCATGAAGTTGAAATGAGTCTCGTCTTTGAGACATAATTATGAAAATAGTCATAAGCTTAATTTACATTATTTCACAGCTTAAGGAAAAGTAAATGTATAGAAAAAATCCAAGAAAATATCCTTTACGATTTCTTGTGCTGAGTTTCACCTCGTTGTCTGATGATGCTTTATACGAAGTT
>NC_051417.1:5056385-5056484 GCF_015228065.2 Penaeus monodon
CGGCGTTGTCACATCCCAGCATTTGATTGACCTTTCTTTGACCTTTCTTTGACCTTCTGTCCATGACCCTATCTCTGTGGACGTAAGGATTCATATAGC
>NC_051417.1:5057418-5057500 GCF_015228065.2 Penaeus monodon
GATGGACAGGTAGATAAAAAAAAGTTTAAAAAGGCATGCGATAATTAAGTCTTTGTATATGTGTTAAAAGGTGTAATAGAAA
>NC_051417.1:5058198-5058588 GCF_015228065.2 Penaeus monodon
CGTTATCTAACTGACAAACATTCCCAAATCAGCTCCACGTCTGACCCCCCCCCCCCCCGACCATATCTCTCTGTAGGATTCCTCCACAAAGCATAAGCTACATCAAAAAGCTATTAGGCCGCGATACAAGCAAGGTGATTAAGGAAATTACAGCTTCCTTTAACAAGGTATTTAACTTCTTTTTTTTTTTTTTTTTTGTCTCTTCCTTTCATCTTTCGTTTCTTTTTTCCGTTTTTTTTTCGATTTTTCTCTCTTCCTCAATTACGTCCTTTGATGATCATTTGTGACTTTTTTTTCGGGATTTTTAATTTTTTTTTCGTCCTGTGTTCTGATCTCGCTGATTGTTCTCTGTCCGTTCCTGTGTCTCTGATCTCGCTGATTGTTTTTTCT
>NC_051417.1:5059393-5059979 GCF_015228065.2 Penaeus monodon
TGCAGCATTGTATAAGCAACACCCTTGTTGTGAAAATCCCGAATATAACTAGGAAATAGTTATTTTTCCTCAACTAAATTATTCTAAAGATACCAAAGGCAAAAATGTACCGAATTTATAAAAGTGTGCGAGGGTTATCGCCCTACGATCAGTCAAGACTCTTTTATTAAGCAATTTATTCGTGATAAATAGATATTCAGGAAATTGACAATTAAGTAAAAGAAAGGTTACGTTTTGTCATGAATTATTATGAGAAGAAAGTTACTGTCATGAAACAAGGTACGTGAAAAAAAAAAATCTTATATATTATTTTCACGAGGAAATGTTGCTTCAGAAGAAGAATATTCAAGAGAAAAAAAGAAGAATCAAGATGATAATTAATTGGTAGAAAAATTGACAAAAGAAAAAACGAAATTTGGTAATAATACTTTGCCATGAAAATTGCTATTATGTCATACTGCCGCTATGAAAAACGTAATCTAATTTCACTAGAAATATATTCATAATATATGTAAAAACGTTTTATTTTGTTACACAACTGCCACTCCATCTCTCTCTCCTCCCCCCTCTCCCCTCCCCCCCATCT
>NC_051417.1:5060017-5060155 GCF_015228065.2 Penaeus monodon
CCAACACGTCTCACACCTCTTCCTCGTGCATAATGCAAGGGAAGGAGACGAGATGCCGAGTTGTCGACAGAAGAGAGGGATGTCACTGTCACGACGGAGAGACACGGGGAGATGGGATGCTGGAGGGATGCTGCGGCG
>NC_051417.1:5060474-5060566 GCF_015228065.2 Penaeus monodon
GTGTTTTGTTTCCTTTAATCCTTTTATATATTTTATTTTCCAACTTTTAATCCCTAATTTTCTTAGGATTTGGTGAGAAGGTATGTTATTAA
>NC_051417.1:5060891-5061138 GCF_015228065.2 Penaeus monodon
GGAAAATCTTCTCTTTTAATGTTTTTGATAAACGGGCTTATTATTTTCTTTGTGTAATTTTCTTATAAATTTCTTACAAGTTTCTTTTCTCCATTAGACTTTTTTTTATTGTTATCCTTTTCTCTTCTTTCACAAAACATATTAAAGACAATTTTTTTTTCTCCAAATATCTACTTTTTCATAAACTATGTTTACCTAACCCCCCCTCTTTTTATCTCTCTTTCTCTCTCAATTTCAACGCTAAGGT
>NC_051417.1:5061671-5061800 GCF_015228065.2 Penaeus monodon
CCGGATCTTCCGTGTGTGTGGCAACTTGCAATGCTCTGCAACAGAAGGATTGAAAAGACGCAAGTGAATAAAAAAAAAAAAAAATGCTTGTATTGCTACACCGTCTCTGTCTTCCTTAAGGTTTTCTGC
>NC_051417.1:5061917-5062033 GCF_015228065.2 Penaeus monodon
AGGGGGAGGGGGAAGAGAGGAAAGAGGGGAGAGAAGAAGGAGGAAGGAGGAGAAAGAGACAAAAAAAAGAAGGAAGGACTTTAACAAAAGAGACGAATCAAAGAAAGGGTAAAGCG
>NC_051417.1:5062063-5062489 GCF_015228065.2 Penaeus monodon
GATTACGAAAGCCCTCGAGCAAAAAAGCAAAAAAGCAAAAGTAGAACAGAAAAGAGAAGACAGAAGAAAAGCGAAAGGAAAGAACTCAAAGGAGAGTAAGAAAAGAGGAGGAGAAAGTTAGCAAGGAGAGATGGCGACAACCCTGCGTCATATCAACGCAAACAGAACCAGGAAGTGACCCGGTTTCCCTTGAGTGCCAGGCTGTGGCCCACTGCAACGGGTCGAGAGTGCCAGTGCCGGCGTCAGGGTCATAGATCGAGAGTGTCATGGCACTGCTATGGGAGGGTAATGTCTTGTAAAGGTGAATAGTTCCTTTTTTTGTCGTTTGCTTTAAATGGCTGCTCCTTACCTTTCTTACAGGGAAATGTGTAATGGAGATAATATGGTGGGGACTTTTTACATGAAAATATGGCAGGGGAATGCTCA
>NC_051417.1:5062627-5062803 GCF_015228065.2 Penaeus monodon
ATGGTACTGATGTGGCGGATCAATATTTTTTTAAAGCAATATTATGATTTTTGTAGCAGTCGTATTGCAAAACGTTTTCCATGCAGCATTGTTACTTGTTTTTATATGAAATAATTATTATTGTTTTTTTTCATAGCAATAGTATGCCATGTTTCGCAATAATTTATGACAAAGGA
>NC_051417.1:5062837-5063236 GCF_015228065.2 Penaeus monodon
GCAACTTTCACCCAAGTAATAACCATTCTATTCTGATTCCTCTCTTCTGTTTTTTTTTTCACTCCCTAATAAAACATTTCCTCGTGACAATAACATAACAGTATCATGTGGCATGCATCATGACATTAACTTTCTTCTCATGACGAATCCATGACAAACCGTAACCTTCCTTCCTAACTTTCAGTCGCCAGATTATCTCTTCATTACAAATAATTTGCTTCGAAATAACTCTTGACTGATCATAGGGCGATAACCCTCGCACACTTTTATAGATTCGGTACATTTTTGCCTTCAGTGTTTTTAGAAAAAGCTAGCTGAGTGGGGTTGGGAGGAAAAATGGAGGAATTTCCTAGTTATATTCGGAATTTTCATGACGTTTATATAAGGTAGAGCTCGCTT
>NC_051417.1:5064111-5064235 GCF_015228065.2 Penaeus monodon
AGGGGTGACCAAGAGGAGGCGTCGAGGCAATAAAATCTCAAACCACCAACTGACCTAATTCTTAACAAACAGTTAATCATTCCCCGAACAGCTTTACGATGTCTTTCTTGAAATCTTAAACCTC
>NC_051417.1:5064272-5064355 GCF_015228065.2 Penaeus monodon
CATCCCCTTTTTATTCTGTTTTGACACACTTTCTCATGATCAAAGGGAGACATTGTTTGTATGTCTTTGCTTTTTTTTTCTTT
>NC_051417.1:5065881-5066144 GCF_015228065.2 Penaeus monodon
AATTTTGTCCATCACAACACAAGACTTGTAAATTATTGCAAACACCTGGATGAAGGAGGGATAAAACGCGTGATGATGTTTGCACGAGAAACTGGCAGACTAGTAAGCGAGGGTGCCATATCATAGTTCTGTTTGCGTTGTATTAATATTGTAGTATCGTGGTATTGTTTTTGTATTAGCATCATTGTTGTATTTGAGTAGCATCCGTATGCAATTAGGCAGTGTAATACAAAGGGGTTTCCTAATGGATATTTGGCACCTGT
>NC_051417.1:5067184-5067473 GCF_015228065.2 Penaeus monodon
ACAGTTTCTCTACACGCTCTAATTCTCCTTCAACCAGTAAATCTTCCTCCAATCAACATAAATAATATAACAGACCAAAAAAGATTTCTTCTCGAAAATCCCACTTCACGTGATATTTCCCAACGTAAATAAGGTTAATAATATTTTGATTATAACTTGGGCATCACATGGGACGCGTTGACGTACAGGCTATCTGAAGTAGTGCGTAGATTCTGTGTCTTGGCATAGTGGGTGCGAGACGTACAGTGGGGTAAACAGTGGTTGCTTGCTCTGTATTCTGTTTGTGTTG
>NC_051417.1:5068340-5068410 GCF_015228065.2 Penaeus monodon
GTAGCGTAAGTATGAAAGTGTATGGGGTAATTTTATTTGTAACTGTGTCTACCCATCAGCCCCCCCCCCC
>NC_051417.1:5068509-5068707 GCF_015228065.2 Penaeus monodon
CCATGTGACAAAATGAGTATTTTTACTTACGTCACAGTGGCGAACGTTTTTCATAGAATGCTTTGATATATAAAGGATAGAGCAAAATAGTCTTTGTGTCCAGTCCTGTTCTGAGCGTGGCAACATAAAATTATTTTTGGAAGTGAAGCAGATATAGATAATGTGCGATTTGAGTTTGTTTGAGAAGGGAATCCTTTC
>NC_051417.1:5069722-5069900 GCF_015228065.2 Penaeus monodon
CAGTCAGACAGATATCAACGAACGTAATTAAGACTATCCTCATTCTTGTCTTCGAAATCTGAAAAGAGAAAATTCAAGAAAGGTAAAACACCTCCGTAATGTTTTGAATGATGAATCCGTTAATATATATTCACTTTAGCAACCATTCTCTCTGTTTTGATCCCCCTAATTCTATCTA
>NC_051417.1:5070065-5070250 GCF_015228065.2 Penaeus monodon
ATTCGCCATCTTTTTCCTTACGTTACAGTGAGAAAAAAATCAGTGAATGTCTTTGTGTCCAGTCCTGTCCTGAGCGTGGCAACATAAAATTATTTTTGCACGTGAAGCAGATATATATAATGTGCAATTTAAATGTGCTTGAGAAGGGAATCCTTTCTCTAAGTGTGTTGAACATAAGGTGGACT
>NC_051417.1:5070611-5070767 GCF_015228065.2 Penaeus monodon
TCAACGAACGTAATTAAGACCCTTCTAATGCTTGTTTTCGAAATCTGAAAAGAGAGATTTCAAGATGGATGAAACACTGTTCCTCCTGTGATGTTTTGAATAATGGACTAATATATATCTACTTTAGAAACCATAATCTCTATTTTGTTCCCTCAA
>NC_051417.1:5071324-5071462 GCF_015228065.2 Penaeus monodon
CTTCAAGATTAAGAAATAGAAACGACGTAAAAGACATTATGAAATTTATGAGACATGTCCAGTCCTCTCGTTCTCAGCATCTCGGCATCAACTCAATTTTTTTTCCCCCGACACTCTTGCGTTCATCCAACCTACGCC
>NC_051417.1:5072197-5072564 GCF_015228065.2 Penaeus monodon
CCCATAACCATACTAAACAATACAAACCCATAAAAACCCATGCTCATACATACCAATACCCATACATACCAGTGCCCATATATGCCCATACCCATACAAACCCATACCCATACATACCAATATATTCCCATATCCAGCTGGTACCCTCCTCCCCTACCCTCCTATTAACACTTTTATCATTCCTTCACCCCTATTCTATTAATACCGACCTCATCCCACTAATACTAACTAAAGTATCTAACACTTTCTAACACTATCATCCCCCCAAATTCTCACCCCACTCATACTCCATTCCCTAACTCATCCCCACCATTACCCCAATAACACGTTCCCATAACCCCCCCCCCACTCTCATATTCTCATTCTG
>NC_051417.1:5073118-5073249 GCF_015228065.2 Penaeus monodon
AGCACCGCACGCCTAGGGGAAGAGCATCACACGACCGCCCTGAGGGTACCTGAACGAAACCCTTTTGTTAATGGGCAACGCATGTATTGCGATTAATTATACATGCGACTGTGTCTGTCTTTCGGCGATCC
>NC_051417.1:5076581-5076755 GCF_015228065.2 Penaeus monodon
GTCTTTAAAGGGAGACACTGAATCTATTTCATTTTGGAGGATAACTCGGCATTAGTCCTTGAAGGAGAGACGAAGTTCAAAAAGTTCAGAAAAATGTTCAAGATTCTCGTAGCGTCTTGTTTGTCATGTGGAGAAGGGGGATCATTCGGGTGTTGTGGAGAAGGTGGATTCTGT
>NC_051417.1:5077553-5078006 GCF_015228065.2 Penaeus monodon
CAATAACACACACTAATGAAACCTTTCCAAACTCTGTTGCTTTAGCCTTCGCACAACACGCGAAAGAGGAGGCAGAGCAGGGGTAATGGAAGGAGGGAGAGGGGGTAGAGGAGGAAGGGGTAGGGGAGGACAGCCCTTCTATGGATGGGGGGGGGGAGTCGGTATTAGGAAGGTGAGGAGGAGACTGTATGAAAGAGGGGAGATGGAGGGGGAGAGGAGGGAATGGGGGTAGCGAATCGGAATTGGGAAAGAAGGAGAGAAGGAAGAGGGGAAAAAATAGAAGGTTGAGAGGAGAAGGAAGAGAGGAGAAGGAAAAGAGGAGAAAGAAGACGGGAGATGGGAGAATTCAGAAGGAAGAAGGGGTAAAGAGAGAAAAGTGTGAAAGGATAGGGACGAAAGGAAGGACAATATGTACGTAATTTGGAAGGAGAAGAGAGATGGATAAAGAAGAAG
>NC_051417.1:5078049-5078204 GCF_015228065.2 Penaeus monodon
GTCTTATCCAACACACCTCAACGTATTACATAATCCTTAGAAAATCCCATTTGCCAATCCCTCTCGCGTATTATTGACAAGGATCTACATCCCTTCTGTAGTAGGGATTATTTTCCCAAATCTTGCTTATGTCGAGGCCCTCCCCCTCTTCTGGG
>NC_051417.1:5078759-5079944 GCF_015228065.2 Penaeus monodon
CAAAAAAGGATTCAATAAATCTACATTATTTCCAGTTTATCTTTTAAATGTTCCTTCTTGAATAATGTATTTGAATTGTGATATATAATAGCCAGGGTAAGTTACTGATTATTTTACTATCAATTACATTATGTTTCCTTTACTTTGCTAATATTAACCCTGTTATACTTTTTATAACTAATCATTTCTATGCCACTTTATTTTTTAAAATATAGTATCCCTATGAAATAGTTTTAATACTTTTTATACTCTTAAACTTGTGATATTATATTACATATCATTCACATCTTTAAGAATTTATCATACACACTATCATACCATTAGTTTTCATGATCATTTAATAACGTTTTCCATGTCCTTCTTATCATGATATCAGTGACCTCACATGACCTGGCATTCGTCCATGACGTAACCTCGATGCGTGATCTACAAGCGAGTCTCTTTAATCATATGATATTGACATCTAAAGTCGATTATCCCATCCGAGGGCCGTGGGATTCCCGCCCATATGAACTAATGCAGGCCCGCGCTTCCTGACACTTCCTTAATGAGATGGGAAGGTCATTTTTCACCTCGGGGTCAAGATAGTGTTAATCCCTATCGCTGGAGATCAACATTACCTCCTTTTAAAACTTTTTATTTTTATTTCAGGTTAGATGTTGCATTTTAGAGATTTTTTTTGCCTTTTTAGACACACGTAAACACTGTGATAGATAGATGTTAAATTATAAATTTTAAACGTTTTTTTATCAGAGAATGCCAGAATCGATTTAGATATTATATTACAGCTTCACTGCGTAATTTTAGCATTTCGTACTATCATTGCATTGTCATACTAATGTATTATATCAATCTTATTCTATTACATTACTTTATTTTAGCATGCACATCTCATTCTACTATTATTACTGTATTTTAAGTAGACTCTCAATTTATCATCTTAATTATTGTTTTCATGTCTTAATTACTTCGCTATAGTAATATTGTTTATTTATTTATTTATGTTATCAATATTTACTGTTATATTTAATATAGTCTTATTTATACATTTACAGTTTCTTTTAGATATAAGCACACACAAAATGTAAACTTTAAGGGAATGTAGTTTTGAGGCAGAAAAAAATAGGTGCCCGAGTTTTGCCTAATCGGTATGTACATGTGTCTGTCTGTGTAAGGAAACACCAG
>NC_051417.1:5080203-5080503 GCF_015228065.2 Penaeus monodon
GTGCGAATTAATCAGCTCGATATGATTTGCGATACCAAGAAAACGACTCCCTTGATAAACGACCCTCTGATTTTCCCATAAAATTTCCCTTCCGATTTGACACGCTGACCTAGTTTCCCTTTCTCTCTCTCCAGGAAATGACGTCATCCCCACTTCCGTGTCGTGTCGTGTCAAGTCAAGGTCGTCATGTCGCTGACACTTCCACTTACGCGGCAGGTAGTTCTTGTCGTCTCTAAAGCTAACATCTGTCACTTGGATGTCAAGATTTTCAACGACAAAAAAATTCACCATGTCTGTACC
>NC_051417.1:5081181-5081400 GCF_015228065.2 Penaeus monodon
GCAATCGAGAGCAACTGTGTACCCAGTGCTTATCCTGTGTCTTTTAACGATCGCGCTGTCTTCGCAACAGGATTAAGGCCCATTAGACCGGCGTTAATGGATCCGCTGATGGAACTTGAGTGTTGGGCCGAATTAGGAAAGTTAGCGGCAGAGGAAATGATAGCAGATTTTAGGGAATGAAAAAAAATGAAAGGCGAAATGAATAATATAGTAAAGAAA
>NC_051417.1:5082456-5082552 GCF_015228065.2 Penaeus monodon
CACTATCGAGGAATTAATCAAAAATGGTAAAATTGTAAAATCCTTTTCTTATTTCACCGTAATCAGTAGCGTGAGTAAAGGTTCGTCACGTATAAA
>NC_051417.1:5083387-5083506 GCF_015228065.2 Penaeus monodon
AAATAATTAATTCGAAAATACACACTTTCACCGAATGAATCTGAAAGCTCAAAGAGAATGTGTTCAATTAACCGGTTTTAAAGATCAGGTGGATGGCCTATTTCGGCTAATTTCATTAT
>NC_051417.1:5083566-5083633 GCF_015228065.2 Penaeus monodon
TTGTATAGGATTGGTCTGATTAATTTCCTTTTTTTATAATTTCTGATTAAGATGATGTTGCTGATGT
>NC_051417.1:5084491-5084730 GCF_015228065.2 Penaeus monodon
TACATTTCTTTCAAAATTCCTTTTCCCATTATTTTCGAAAGCAGTAGAATCCACCCATACACGACGATAGATCCGCGTCTTATGGATCATAAATTCACGTTTAATAGCCCACTTCCTTCCTTTTTATGAACCATTATTAATAATTTTACCACAAGATAGGTAATGGGAAGTTTATTCAAAAGCTTTACGTGATGTCGTTTTGGAAACTGTAAATAGGCCGTGTAATGTTGTGAATAATG
>NC_051417.1:5084889-5084963 GCF_015228065.2 Penaeus monodon
GGGGGGGAAGGGGGGATATGTATATGATGAAAATAATTTTTATCTTACACATTTAGGGTAATATGCATATAGCG
>NC_051417.1:5085141-5085544 GCF_015228065.2 Penaeus monodon
CCATTATCTCCCTTCCACATTCTCTCCCTCCCTAACTCCTCTCCCTCTCCCTTCCCTTTCTCCCTTCATTATACCTCTCTCATTCCTCGATTATTTTTCTAATTTCTCTTCGCATGTTATTCGTAAAAAATAGATCGATAAATAGGGAATGAATCAATGAATAACACCATAATGAATTGATAGACAAAATAGATTGACAAATAGAGTGTGAATCGTAAGATAGCCCCATAATGGAAATGATAGACGAAAATGGATCGATAGATAGAGAGTGAATTAATAGATAGCTCCATAATGGAATTGATAGACAAAATAGACTGATAAAGAGTGAATCGATATATTAGCAACATATTACGACACATTTATGAGACGCGATGAACACAGATTGAGAGCCACGGACATAGAC
>NC_051417.1:5085669-5085876 GCF_015228065.2 Penaeus monodon
GCGTACAGTTACGAAGCGGGATAAGAGTAACCCCGAAATTTAATCTTCCCGGGCCCACACTTTCACCAAGAAGTAAGCCCTGGAGTAACCCCAAACCAGCGCCCGAAAGTGAGAATTATTTTCATCCTCCCGGGCCCACACTTTCACCAACGGTCATAGGTGTTCCAAAAATAAAAGAATAAATAAATCTTTCTTTTAAGGAAAAGG
>NC_051417.1:5085974-5086118 GCF_015228065.2 Penaeus monodon
AGGGAAATACTTAAATAATCCGAGGAAAATGTTGAAATTATTTTTTTTTTTCTAATGTCATGTCAGGTAAAATGTAACTGACATTCCCTGACCTCTGGCTTCGATTTTGTTTTCTTTATTAAAGGAAATTATTAGTTTGACGCG
>NC_051417.1:5086152-5086589 GCF_015228065.2 Penaeus monodon
CGTTGTTCTATAAATAACAGTGCTGTGCATTTCCGCATATGCAAAGTGTAATCACAAATCATTAAATTCTCATTTTTAAAGCTGATGAGGTTGACTTTAATCCTTTTTTCTTGCAACATGCCTGACTGATGAACATCCTTGCAACATGTCTGAGTGACGACCCTCCTTACAACATGCCTGGTTGATGATCTTCCCTTGCAACATACTTGGCTGATGAAGCCGATGATTTTCCCTCCTTACAGTATGGTAGGCTTCTTCCCTTGCAACATGGTAGTCTCATAGTCTTCCTCCCTTACAACATGCCTGAAGGTCATGTCATATGTTGCATAAAGGATACCCATGTTGCAAAGGCTCAAGATATAATCTCCCTTACTCAGGCACGATTACATACTATGATGATGAAAGACAAGCAAATTGGAAGTTTATACCAAAGTCTT
>NC_051417.1:5087228-5087483 GCF_015228065.2 Penaeus monodon
AAAAGTTGAAAAATTGACGGAATTTTCCTACTCTTAGTATTGCCGCTAGTTTCAGCTTGCATACGCGTTGCACTGTTGTTCATAAACAGATGGCTAAAATGCCTAATGCTCCTGTCAACTATGCAGCGTATGGAAATCAGCATTGTATCTAGTTTGGCATTCTTTTTATACCTTGAGGGAAAATTCAGCATTTTTGATTGCAGAATTATCACAGTATTTCGCGTTGCCTAATCAAATTTCATTTCTATGTATTTG
>NC_051417.1:5089235-5089373 GCF_015228065.2 Penaeus monodon
AGAATAAGAGACAGAGAAAGGAAAAGGAGAAAAAACACCAGTCGCCATTGAATGCACAGGGAGGAATGGAGCAATGATGGTAAACAAGGAGATAAATAACATAAATGAATATATGATTATGTATGGAGAAACAAAAAT
>NC_051417.1:5091470-5091592 GCF_015228065.2 Penaeus monodon
TAATCTAACGAGTCTTCAACTTAAATTCCTGCGCTATCTTCACATATCACGAAACGAAAACTACCCTCCGCTGGATAAAGTAATATCATAGTCTTCCTGTATTATTTTCTGTCATACAATAC
>NC_051417.1:5091634-5091702 GCF_015228065.2 Penaeus monodon
AGAATATATCGTCTCCAATTGCACTTCAAGTTTCTTTTTTTTCTTTGGAACAGATAACATGTTATCTG
>NC_051417.1:5091761-5092176 GCF_015228065.2 Penaeus monodon
ATTTGTACTAGGTATCTCGTTACCTGTTATGGGTAAGTAACGTGAAGATAATGATTCTCTTCCTTTGCAATATAATGAGCTGGTGATCTATTCATCTCTTTAAAAGATCTGGTGGACGGTTTCCTTGCTGACGAGGCTGACAACCTACCTTCTTCCCTTGCAACGTGTCTGGCTGACGAAGCTGATGACGCCCTTCCTCCTCTGCAACATGCCTATACTCCGTTCAATTGCAGGAAATGAAAAAGGAAAATTGGTAACTCATCCGGACTCTGGGATATTCCGATTCGACAAATAAAAAAAAAATGGGTTAAAGGCGATAATTTAAAACAAAATCTATGTAAATTTCGTAAATTAAGTACAAAACACGGGTAAATAGAAGTATTAAGTGTCAGGTATTTAGAGAAAAAAGAAGTAA
>NC_051417.1:5092379-5092502 GCF_015228065.2 Penaeus monodon
GGGGCTGGGTGAAGTGTAGATGACAATATTCCTCCCCATGAAACCACCTTGCATATTGCATAAGACAAAATTAGTTCGGAAATTGAAGGGAGCGTTAAGAAAACTGTCCTCGCTACTATTACG
>NC_051417.1:5092991-5093745 GCF_015228065.2 Penaeus monodon
ACGTGAAAAGAAACCCAGTTAGCGTTTAACAGCATACTATTGCAGACCTTCAGCAAGATTTTGACCCAAATTCCATTCACTTTTGATCTCCGACCGCAAGGAGAGTCACAACTTAAACGCAAGAAAGTGGATAAAGATGTAATATACGACTGACAAATTACGTCAGGTAATTAAAAGGAGAGAGAGAGAGAAGGGAGGATAAGAGCGTCAGCGAGCGTCAGTCCGTAGTTGTTTCTCTACGGCTGACAGCTTCGATGTTGTCACCGTAACAAGCTGTGTTGATTAATCTTTGCGTTGTTGTGCGAAATTTACCCTTTGGAATTTTTTTTTTCTTTCTTTCTTTTTTTTACGACTCTTCGTTTGTAGTTCTTTTTGTTTTGTTGTATCTTTATTTTTGCCTTTCTCTTTCTCCACTTTTTATATTATTTTCTTTCTATTTTTATTCTCTCTCTCTTTCTCTGAATTTTCTTTTGATGTTCTTCACTTAATTTTTTTTTCTTTACCTTCCTTCACATTCTTTGTCTCTTCGTGTTTTTTTTTTTTTGTGTGTGTGTGTTATACTAAATATCATTATGCATTTCTTTGCTTTCCTTTTCTCTTTTCTATTTTTTTTTTCTCTTTTCACCTTTTCATTTTCCTTCGGAATTTCTCTTTTTATATTATCCTTTTTCTCTCTCCTTTTTTTTTATCTTCTCTTCTCCTTTATTGTTATGAGCGAACGAATATGAATGAGGATAAATGAATGGGACTGTAT
>NC_051417.1:5094215-5094343 GCF_015228065.2 Penaeus monodon
GAAACCTGTGATCACACTTTTTTTTTAATGAGCAATAAGAAAAGGAATAAAAACACCTTAATGGAATCGGAATCACCAGATGATCCATTTTAATCACTTCAGGCAAGAAGGTTTATTAGAAATGTTTA
>NC_051417.1:5094387-5094666 GCF_015228065.2 Penaeus monodon
GAAATGTTTACCTTTAATGTGACTATCTGATATAAGCTTACGGTGCAGAAGCTTTCGTTTCGTATGAAGTTCGTTCACGTTTCTGGTACAACATTTTTATTCCAGCTTAGATGCGTACTCTTGAGTTCGTTCGTTCGTACGTTCTCTCACATTTATGGTACAAACAGTATCATCTTCAAAACACGTCCGTTCACGTTAGTGGTACAATGTTTTTATTCCAACTTAAGTTCCTTTTAAGTTCGCTCATTCGCGCTCAAGCACGTTCTTTTACGTTCATGG
>NC_051417.1:5095265-5096431 GCF_015228065.2 Penaeus monodon
TCTGGGTCCGGCAAAACACCACATTAATGACACGCAAACGGAAATTGGTTTTCATGATGAATTGCAAATCATAAGATTAAATGAATGCATCAAGGGAAAATACTTGGAAACCTGGTGATAAATGAGTGGATAAAAAACTGAAAATTGATAATAACGGGGTGGATAGATAGGTGACTGACTGATAATAAGCGGGAGGAATAGATAGCTTAAACCTGGTGATAACTGGGTGGATAAATAGGCGAAGATTGATAATAAGTGAGTGGATAGATAACTGAAACCTGATGATAAATGAGTGGATAGAAAAAAAGAAGAAAAAGACAATAAAACTTTAAGAAAACTTTTTTTTTTCGAATTTCCCATCTTGCAATGAAAAGAAATCGAATCCTGAAATATAAGGTAATATTGCAAGCATTTTTTCTGCTATATAACAAGATCGTATTGTTTTTGATCTTGCAAATCTAAGGATTGTATTGCAAACCTTTAGCTGAAGACAAGAACAGACAACATAATACGGACGATATTCTATTGCATTTCCGCCAAACGTCATGCAACACAAAGCAACTGATTTGAAACGAAAAGGAACTATAGGAAGTGATAATAAAACCTTGTTCCTCTTGATGCAACGTTGTGCAACATGACGCAATGGCTGGGAAAGTGCTAGAGTCACAGTGTCAGCTCCCATTTTCCTCTCTTCTCTTTCGGCCAACGAGACTCACTGACGCTCTTCCTGCCTTGCAACATGCTTGGCTGACGCTCTTTCATACATCATTGCAAAATTAATGGCTGACGATCTTTCTTCCTTGAAACAGGCCTGGCTGACGATCTCCATGACAGTGTTTCAAAATTCCTGACTGACGAAACATGCCTGGCTGACGCAGCTGACGAATCTCACTCCCTCGTCTGCAACATTCCTGGCTGACACAGCTGACAATCCTCCGTCCTTGTACCATATCTGGCTGACGATCTTCCTCTGTTGCAACATACCTAGCTGACGAAGCTGACGAACCTTCCTCCCTCGCTTGCAACATGCATGGCTAACGTGACTGACAACCCCTACACGCAACCTGCAGGGATGTTGCATGAAGAAAATGGCGCCTGGTGTTGCAATCGTTCTCAATGGGCAATTGTCCTAAAAAGAATTGACTTGCTCGGTCCAATTTTCATCA
>NC_051417.1:5097002-5097082 GCF_015228065.2 Penaeus monodon
GCTCTCCCTTCGCCTGACTAAGAAAGCAGACGCACTTCACCCTATATAACCGTCTTGCCTAATAACCCTGCATGTTGCAT
>NC_051417.1:5097157-5097292 GCF_015228065.2 Penaeus monodon
GTATTGCAAGGGGATCAGGTGCAATCTCCATTACTTCCTGCAACGTTATTCATTTCTGCAATAGGTGTGTTGCAAGAGAGAAAAAGCTGCGTGTTGAATGTGTGTAAGAAAGTGTATGAGTGTATGTTTGTACTA
>NC_051417.1:5097956-5098544 GCF_015228065.2 Penaeus monodon
AAATGACAGAAATGTCACTGCACTTTACTGTAGTGTCGCGATACATAAGTAAACAAAATGTTTATAAATTCACACTTCCGATACACTCAGCTAGCCTACGGGGAATTGTTCAGAAATTATAGAGCTGAATGTACCCCAAAAGAAAAAGCCTTTTACTATTCTCGTGCAATATGGAAGCATTTTACGGTGCTGGAAAGAAAAAAATGCCTTTTGTTGTCATAATTCACACGTTTCTGTGTTTACGTTTTTTTTTTAACTCTCCGCGTGAAGTCAGTCGACTTACACGAACGGCTGGCAGTTGGCTCGTCCTCTCAGGCAATATACGTTGCCTTTGTGGGTATAATCGTCCTGCAAATGATAAAATTGATGATAAATCTGTTTTTGATGATGAAAGGGATGTGAGAAAAAGGGGAAAAAAGAAGAGAAAAATGCATCTTTGTAATACGTGTTGATACATAAATATTCTTCGATAATTTTAATTCTGAAATGATAAGAAAATCATTTATACGGGTCTTATTTAATCACGTGTAAATACAAATAGACTATCTCATTAGAAAGAGAGTATAAGTATATGCACAAAGAATATCC
>NC_051417.1:5098749-5098933 GCF_015228065.2 Penaeus monodon
AGAAAAACACAGGAGCTAACTGCCACCAGATAAACATTCAAGCATTATTGCCTAGTATCTCTTAAACAAACAGACATATCTAAACATATTCATAGCAATATCTTTGAATATCCCCCTATCCACATTTCCACATTAAAGGGAAATCAACCAGTGTACGATAAAATGATATTCCAGACTTATTGTT
>NC_051417.1:5099096-5099529 GCF_015228065.2 Penaeus monodon
CAGATGATATTGCTTCACCATCTCTCTTTTGTGATCTCAAGGAACAAGGTCGAAAGTAGGGATAATAATGAGAAAAATATACAGTGATATGAATGGAAACAAAGTGACATTGCACAATAACGGAACACATAACAAGAACATATAAGAGAATGCATAACAGAACATTAACAGAAAGTTTATCAGAGTACATAACAGAACATACAATAACGTTTATGAACAAAAGAGGCAGAACATGACGAAAGGTGTAACAAAGTTCTTAACTGTGAACGAAAAAAAAAACACAGTTACTGGAAAGGAAAACAGAACATTATACACTCCAAACACAACACACATAAGACGTAAATATAAACAAATAAATGATTAAAAAAACGCGGTATAAAGCATGCAAACACGGAACACTTAAACAAAAAGTTTTAAGAAAGTTGTAAGTGTG
>NC_051417.1:5099650-5099733 GCF_015228065.2 Penaeus monodon
ATTTTTAAAAATGGACCTAAATGACTTAAAAAAGAACAAAGTGGTATCACATATTCTAAGAACAACAGAACACATAGTCCCAG
>NC_051417.1:5099766-5100250 GCF_015228065.2 Penaeus monodon
AAATATATATAAAAAAGTTTATAACAAAGTATGATGAATAACAACAACAAAAAACAGAACAACGTAGCAAACAGGGGAATTAGATCTCACGAACCAGCGTACTATAAAACGACCAGAAAAGTAGTGGATGCTTAATCCTTATAATAAAAGAGAAAAAAAAAAATACCCAGTGCACTTCATAGCAAAATTACATACAAAAATATACAGAAAGACACAAACAACATGAAAACAACGACTGAAAAAAACGACAATGTTGAAAGACTAAATCCTTTTGCTCTAATATTCGACCTTACATCGCCACGAGGATAACGAACGGGTGTAATCCTATTTTTAATCCTAAATCCTGGATTGGACGAACACCAGGATGGCTTCAATGTAATCCTTTTTGGCCGGTACTTTGCTGGATATTTAATTAATGTTATTTTTCCATAGACTTGTTTTCATCGATAAACGCTCAGGCGACGCTGAGCGAATTTCGGTGTCT
>NC_051417.1:5100528-5100687 GCF_015228065.2 Penaeus monodon
TTTTTACTCTCTCACTCTATAGACTTAACCCATTCACTCCCAGTCGCCTTCACTGCAGCCAATAGTGACTTGTAAACCGCTTTGGACTCTCAGTCGCTGAGACCTGTGAACCTCTTCAACCTTGTGGGTACGTTGCTCCTTGTGACATAGAGGACAGAG
>NC_051417.1:5101222-5101437 GCF_015228065.2 Penaeus monodon
GCTTCAGTAATAAGATCCACCTAGTACCTATTTCCTGAGCAGAGAAATACTGCACAGCAACACATTCAACGAATCTTCTTTGAAAATTCCTCCACTCCTCCCGTATATCATGAAAGGAAATGTAATCAGCGTAGGATACAGTAATATCTCCAGTCTTTCTGTGACATTTTGTCCCAAATAACATGACTCCAGCTTCTTGCTTTTGATCTTATGGC
>NC_051417.1:5101906-5102065 GCF_015228065.2 Penaeus monodon
GGGTGTGAGATTCAGAGTCTCAATTCTGACGTAGTATTCATTCGAATGGAGTGTTCATTAGGATAACGAACAGGCAAACCTCGGCGCCTTTATCCTAAGTCTCAGCCGGCAAGGCCAATTATCTTGGGAGGATGTCGAAATTCTATCATATAAGAAAAG
>NC_051417.1:5102086-5102192 GCF_015228065.2 Penaeus monodon
GGATTGGTTGCTTCCTGAAGACCATTTTAAATACTCACTCTTTCAGATCCGGTTTTGTGTTTCAGATCTTATTTTAAACTTTTGTTTTTTTATTTAGATATGCCGT
>NC_051417.1:5102518-5102640 GCF_015228065.2 Penaeus monodon
TCGTCGTGACAGCTGATCTGCTCCTTGGCCACCCTTGGCATAGGCATCGTGAATTCTTGCCAGGGCATGGCCTCCGCCCGATTTTGTTGCTTTGTTTTTATCGGCACCTCATATGTTTCTAA
>NC_051417.1:5103309-5103569 GCF_015228065.2 Penaeus monodon
CGCTTGCACTTCAACAACCGAAAAATACGTAAAGAAAGTTTTCGTGAAACGTTCCCGAAGATCCTTAGATTGCATGAAAAGAAACCTGATCAACTTGAGATAACGCAATATTGCAGGGCTTCTGGAACACTCTTTTTCCCACACGATGCGATAAGCGTTATCTCGTTTTTCATCATTATACTGACAAGGAAAGACAGAACAGAAGTGTAAAGTTAGTGGAAGGATAACGTGGAAGGATAACAAAGGGATAAGCACTACGT
>NC_051417.1:5103950-5104260 GCF_015228065.2 Penaeus monodon
ATGCATGTGCACCCGCGCGCGCGTGTGTGTGTAGTACAATTCCACGTATGTTTCCTTCAATCAGATTTGTATTTGACAGCAACGTAGCAGAGCTTAGCGTCTTTGAAGAACCCATTGCCATTCCTATATTGGAAACGAAGAAACCAATCAACGAGTGATATAAGGTAATACTTCAGACAGTCAGCAACAGTCTTTCCTCCCGGTGATAGGATGCTGTCATCTCGCCTTTGATGTGATGCTGCAAAGGATGGGAGAGCTGAGAAATTATTGGGATGAAGTGGATAGGTTGAATGTGTGACTTGGGACGCGA
>NC_051417.1:5105076-5105232 GCF_015228065.2 Penaeus monodon
ACACACCGTCGTTCTCATTGTCTTGTGACTGAGTTTACTTAGAGAAGCTTAAATAGTATTAGTGTTTTTATCAGTGTCTTCAACTTTTCTTTTGTTATTATCTAATATTCTGTTGAATATTCTCATACTGTCTTATTAATTATTTACACTTTCTTC
>NC_051417.1:5105274-5105671 GCF_015228065.2 Penaeus monodon
ATGATGATAAAGAAATAAAGATGATGGAAAAGACAATACGCAGAAAGGATAATAGAAAAAGAAACAATAACAAAATATAATTAAAAGCGATGACGAAAAAAAAAACGGAAACGTAATTAATATCTTATAGCATGCAGAATTATGCCATTTATCCTCCATAACATTGCAAAAGAAAAGAGTAAACATATATGTTAAAGTGCTCTGTAATCTTGCAATTCTGCAATGAGCTTTACTCCAGGTAATGTGACACTTTCAGCTTAATCTCCACATATCACACATCACCTAATACTATAATACTAAAATAATGTCGCTTTTGTATGAATGACGCAGTAGGGGGGGGGGGGTATAACGGGAGACGTAATGAGGTGTTATTGTTCTGTTCTGTTTTCCGTTTGTT
>NC_051417.1:5106309-5106681 GCF_015228065.2 Penaeus monodon
GCTCTCACGGCTCACGATCTGCCTTCATTGCATCATGCTTGGCTGACGCGATTGAGACTCTTGCAACTCGCTCGGCTGACGAAGCTGACGATCGCCCTCTTGTTGCACGTTTTTTTTTTTTTTTCTTCTTCTTTTTTATTTTTACATTTCTAACTTTTTTTCGTTTTTTTACGTTTTTATTACGTTTTTATTTCCTTTTTTTTTTTACGTTTTTTACTTTTTTCATTTTTTACTTTTTTTCTCCTTTGCGTTTTTTTTTTCGTTTTTTGGTTCTTTACGCTTTTTTGTTTGTTTGTTTGGTATGTTTTCTTGTTTTTTTGTTTGTTACTTTTGCATTTTAGCTTAATATGTTGCGTTTAAACCGATCGTAAT
>NC_051417.1:5107163-5107247 GCF_015228065.2 Penaeus monodon
GTATTATGGAAATAGGCAATATCTGAAAATTGCAACATTTATTTTTACAACGCAAGACCAGCTGAATATATAATGTAGTATTTC
>NC_051417.1:5107933-5108208 GCF_015228065.2 Penaeus monodon
TCAGCATTGTTGCCTCACATAAGGCAGAAATTTCCCTTAAGATGTTAATAAGAAGAAAACAATGGGCCATATTTGAGAGATAGAGAGAGAAAAAAATAATAATTTCGAGAAAGAGACAGTCACGGCCAACCCATCTTCTTGTACTAACAAAAGGAAGATATATAACTATAAAAAAAATTAAACCATGATGTCAACAAAAAATGACATCAATAATAACAACGAAGTGAATGGTCTTCGCTTAGAGAAAGACCATTACTTAAGGCAGGCCATACACC
>NC_051417.1:5109297-5109718 GCF_015228065.2 Penaeus monodon
CAGGAAAGAGGTCAAATAAAAACTATATGACTGCAAAGAATGATAAAAAGTTGATAGAAATACCTATGCGACTGCAATTTATACAGTATGTAACAATGTTAGCAAAACAATAGCCATCATTTAAAAGACAAAAAAAAATAAATAAAAACACAGCTGCAATATGATAAAAAAAATACAGCAAATCATATGCCATGAAAATAAAAAAAACAAAAGAAAGAGAGAGAGAAAAAAAGAAAATAAATCGAGAAAATGCAACACACAGAGCTAAGTCAATTACCTTCTGCCTCATACTCATTATATACATTTAGAAAAAAAAAATACAACAGCAATGATACACACTTGCTACCTTATATTCCAGGTTACTTTATACTTCAACGGCTACCTTATACTCCAAAGGCTACCTTTTACTGCCTAGGTTACC
>NC_051417.1:5110304-5110563 GCF_015228065.2 Penaeus monodon
TTAGACCTCCTGTATATAACTCCCTCATTTGCAACAACTGGTAAAGCTGCTCTTTCTCAGTCATGCCTACGAAACCTGCTTGCCTGATACTGTGCATGTTGCATGGGAGTGTCAGGTGTTGCAAGGGATTTGGTTATAATCTCCCTTGCTCGCGAATGATCATGTCTTGTTGCAACCAGCTTCGTTGCATACACCGTGAGAATGCTATGTTATTAATGCAAAAATATATTTTTTACTAACTAAATGTAACGAATCAGAA
>NC_051417.1:5110597-5110731 GCF_015228065.2 Penaeus monodon
GAGAAATTCTGAAACAACTGTTTTTTTTTCAATCATCACCACTTTTTTTTTTTTTAATGGAAGGAGTGGTCTCGGCGATATAACCTTTTTCGCTGAACACCGATGAGGGAAAATGAGATCAGTTTTTAATGATG
>NC_051417.1:5110946-5111496 GCF_015228065.2 Penaeus monodon
CATCAGCACTCTAGAAACCCAACCTGATACATCTCTCTGCAATTTTCCCGTTGTCACCTGCTATAGCACTGGATAGGTGTTGGAAAAAGAGATAGATATTCGATTTGATATGAAACCATCATCTTCATCAGCTAAAAGGTTGAATCACCTTTTAGATTATTATAAGAATAACATGGAAATAGTATCCATTGTAAAGAAATACAGTGTTTATAAAATGATTTTTAACATCATACTCGAGATTTAGTCGACAAACTTTTATCATATACTATATTCTATACAGATTTTAGATAAAAAATGAAAAAGATGCTGCCTGCATAATATTAACGTATCGAGTAGCTTATAATATGAAAAACGTTATCGAATATTTCACAAAGACATTAAAACAGAGAAAGGACTATAGAAGAATTAAATCCCCTTTTATGGAAAGAGATATTAACAGTACTGCTGAAAAACAAAGCCTCTTAATTTATTATAGAGAGAAAGAAATGCCTTAGCAAATAATTAAAACCTTTATATGATTAAAAGCATCTGTAGATGGGGATAAATTTGT
>NC_051417.1:5111582-5111790 GCF_015228065.2 Penaeus monodon
GTTACAACAAGAGAGTTTATTAATATGGTTCAATAAACTGCTTAATTAAATTAATTCAGTTAAATTAACTATTTAATGATTAAACAGATTGATAAATTAGATAAACAATAAAAAGCATAGTTTACGAAAACAGAACAATTATAGAAGAAAATATATATAACTGCAACAAGAGAGTTTATTATTACGATTCAATAAACTGTTCAAGGAT
>NC_051417.1:5111816-5111907 GCF_015228065.2 Penaeus monodon
TCTTATTCCCGATTTTCCATTCGTGTGATTTTCTGCGAAAGTTGGCCTAATTCTGATAAGATGTGAGACTATTTGAGGATATGTATCTTCC
>NC_051417.1:5113389-5113459 GCF_015228065.2 Penaeus monodon
AAGACAGAAAGCGAGAAATAAACGAATAAAGAAAAAAAAACTAGATTAACCCACCAAACAAAACGGAATA
>NC_051417.1:5113481-5113841 GCF_015228065.2 Penaeus monodon
CGCAAGATCCGAACACAGCCGCGTTCGATAACCCCCAAAAAAACTAAATGCAAAACCCGCGAAATGCTTCCACAAGGAAAAGGCTCGATGCAACATTGACCAAGTTGCCCCAAAGGCTTACGAACTCAACAAGGGAGATGTACTTGGATCGTCAAACTCAGTCCACAGTCATTAGGATAACTCATCCCCGTAATCCTTGGGTAAGTTATCTCGAATCCTAAACTGATCCTGTCGATATACCTTCTGGCTGGCGTGTTTGGATGCCGTAAAGGGCTTTGGGTTTTTGCCCTGTTGGGATTAACTAAACGCCGGGTCATCTTGTTTTAACCTTTCGGAGACATAACAGCTGAGGGTAAGGGC
>NC_051417.1:5114252-5114419 GCF_015228065.2 Penaeus monodon
CGATTCCCGCAAGTAAGTCCACAGGCGAGAGTCTTCCTCCAGCCACATCTGACCCTCTTGCTCCGGGGTTCGGCTAAGGAGATTCCATACCATATGAGTTGCTTCCCTTTGATACAGAGTTCAGAAAATTCTTGTGAATCTTGTACTCAACAAGTACTCATTACACA
>NC_051417.1:5114669-5115038 GCF_015228065.2 Penaeus monodon
TCGTGTTCTGAAAGTAGAGGATTTCTTCAAGATCAAAGACTTTCAGATCCCTCTCGTATTTCCTTCAAGCGACGTTAACGCGAAGAGCCTGAATATATAATGCTTTTGTGTACCGTCTATGTATAATTTGCTGTTATTGTTCTTTTTTTCTTTTTGAGTGAAAGATTTTGCAAAAATGAAAGTTTTTTTTATGGTGATGCTAAATTGTTATCTTGAAAAATGGGGTAGTTATGTTTCTATATATTTTTGTTTTCGTTTTTGTTTCTCTGTTTGTTAGTTTGCATTGTCTTCATAAAAAAGGGGGTATATCTATACTGTGTAATTATATATAAGTACAAAATCATACATACAAACATATAGACGCGCGCG
>NC_051417.1:5115211-5115373 GCF_015228065.2 Penaeus monodon
GTAAAGAGAAAGAGAGAGAAAGAAGACGGGTAATAGAATAATGAATGAAAAAAGTAAATATACAAATATAAAATTTTTCCTCTCTTTTCCTACCTCTTATCCCCTATCATCATCCACTTCCCTCTTATCCCTCCTTTTCTTCCCTTCCAGTTCCACTTCTTA
>NC_051417.1:5115519-5115652 GCF_015228065.2 Penaeus monodon
TTGCATGTCAGGAATATCTTCATCGACCAATTAGCAAGTTCGACCTCAGTGACCTTCCCTCGCCCGTGACCTTTGACCTTTTGAGCGGAAATGGCGCCCCGGTACGAGCTTTCGGCTTTCGCTCTTTCTCTTA
>NC_051417.1:5115797-5115963 GCF_015228065.2 Penaeus monodon
TTTACCTCCTTTCTTCCCCTTTACTCCCTCCTTCTCTCCTCCTCCCACCTCCTCTCTCCCTCCTCTATTCATCCAACCTCCTCTTTTCTTTTTCCCATTTCCCATTCTTTCTTTTCTCCTCTCACCCCTTCCTCTGTTCCTTCGGCTCCTCCTTCCTTTCTTCCTC
>NC_051417.1:5116290-5116438 GCF_015228065.2 Penaeus monodon
TAGCATCTCGCGTGTTCCATGAATCACAAACGGCCAATAGCTAATTCCACAATATAATTTGTCTCTCCATAATTAACTCGCACGTCACACACAGATTATAATAGCCCTTCTGTGTAGCCATATAGCCTGGTAGTCTAAGGTGCGCAGC
>NC_051417.1:5116467-5116618 GCF_015228065.2 Penaeus monodon
TCGAGGATATTCTGTGTGTGTTTCTTTGTCTTTCTCAAGTGTTTTTTTTTTCGTTTATTTCATTGTCTTCTTTGCCTTTATTTCTCTGGTTCTTGACCCGATCTATCGATCTGTCTCCTATTCTGTATGTCTATCTCCCTCTTTCTTGCTC
>NC_051417.1:5118459-5118612 GCF_015228065.2 Penaeus monodon
TTTTTTCCTCCTTAATGATGTACAGAGAACGGTTCACTTTGACAACAATTATGTGCAATTTGTTCACCATGATCATTTCTGTGGAACAAAAACCGAAACTAAGTCATTAATGATGCTATATCCGGTTTGCTATGAAAGCTCTCTTCATTGGTG
>NC_051417.1:5118992-5119112 GCF_015228065.2 Penaeus monodon
CTGATTACTTTCTTTATCGAAAGAAAGTGGAAAGGGAATAGCACAAAATATCACAAAAAAGTTAATCCACATCTCTGAGTGTTATCTTTCTAGAAGCAAAGGCTAGTTCTGTTCTCGCTT
>NC_051417.1:5120061-5120212 GCF_015228065.2 Penaeus monodon
TTTTTTCCTCCTTAATGATGTACAGAGAACGGTTCACTTTGACAACAATTATGTGCAATTTGTTCACCATGATCATTTCTGTGGAACAAAAACCGAAACTAAGTCATTAATGATGCTATATCCGGTTTGCTATGAAAGCTCTCTTCATTGG
>NC_051417.1:5120691-5120821 GCF_015228065.2 Penaeus monodon
TACTTTTTTCTGATTACTTTCTTTATCGAAAGAAAGTGGAAAGGGAATAGCACAAAATATCACAAAAAAGTAATCCACATCTCTGAGTGTTATCTTTCTAGAAGCAAAGGCTAGTTCTGTTCTCGCTTTC
>NC_051417.1:5121610-5121743 GCF_015228065.2 Penaeus monodon
ATATCACCCTATTTCCAAAGAAACCCCTCAGTTCCTGTCTCATCCTTTGCTGCTCGCCCCTTCGACCTGCCCTTTTTCTTGCTACCTCTTACGTGTTTGTTTACCAGATATATATTTTATTATGTTTTATTAG
>NC_051417.1:5122708-5122970 GCF_015228065.2 Penaeus monodon
TTTGACCCGGCCTCCAGTCCTCTAATACGAAGCTCAGTTAATTAACATGAACCAACTCCGTTCCTGGAATCTTTAAAGTACACAAACCCTCCACACGGTGCAGCGAAGTGGCCCATTTCTGTTACATACAAACTACATGCAAACTTTACTCTGTTTACACCCACAATACGTCTTTCGTCTCGATAAAATTTGATCTCTGAGGAAATTGTTCGACTCAAATGACCTGATTTCATTGTTCTTCTTTGATATTAGTTGACCCTGC
>NC_051417.1:5123834-5124078 GCF_015228065.2 Penaeus monodon
TTGTGCTAAACGCCCATGAGATACAGGGAATCAAATCTGTAATATATGTAATATGTATATGAATGCATGTGCGCGCGTACAGTGCTAGTTCCAAAGTACATTTTTTACGGTACCCTGCCTTTCCCTATGGACAGACCAAGTATCATTTCCACCTTATTAATTCATGAAATTAATACAATCAGTATCCCAGTGCATCGCAAAATTCCCTAAGGTTTCCAAGCTTCTTAGGTTTCAGAATGGGTAC
>NC_051417.1:5124203-5124272 GCF_015228065.2 Penaeus monodon
GGGGGATCTTAATCGCGAAAAAATATATGTGTATGTACTATATGTTAATACATGTGTATGTGTGTATCT
>NC_051417.1:5124693-5125213 GCF_015228065.2 Penaeus monodon
ATCAACATACACGTAAGAGAATGTGTATTTAACAAAATATCCTCTCCCACTGTGTGCATATGATTGTCTCTCTGCTTCTGTATACACTCGTGCTTGTGTGTGTCTAACGTGTACGGATGTGTGTATTTGTATACCTTCCGTCCTCTCTTCGCTGACAGGTACCATCTGAGTCTCGTTCTGTTTACATACCTTCCTCTGGTTCTTGTTAATTCAATATATGATTCATTAATCTGATTGTGAATGAAAACAGGGGGTGCAGGGACTGGGGGTAAGTACAAGAGATTGGGAGAGTGACTCGTACTGTATTCAGACTCGTATTTCCATGTAATTTAGCTTTGTCAGAGATCGAGAGGATCGTGTTCACTGTACAAATTATGAAAACAAGCTCCCGCGGTTGAGTTATTCGTGCAATTATGGAATGTAATGTTTCGGTTTATATATGTTCGTGAGGTGGTTTCGTGTTACTCTCATAGTTGCAGCAAAGAAATTCAAATCGATTGTGATGAGTTCATGTTCACAG
>NC_051417.1:5126163-5126311 GCF_015228065.2 Penaeus monodon
TTCCCGGAACTTCCGACCATAACATTCATAATGTATAACATCTCTCTTTAAAGATTCGTCCCCTAAAATATTTTTTAATGAAAACGGGTAATATGAAACGTATATTACTTTGATTCAATTTCAAAAGTGTTCTCACATTGTATATATG
>NC_051417.1:5126341-5126867 GCF_015228065.2 Penaeus monodon
ACGAAACTTATACCTGCAGTACACCTCAATAATTATATCCTTCTAGGAAATATATATTTAACACTTATGAATAGATGATCTTAATCTCTCTCATCGAACATCATCCATCATCAATTACCCTTTCGCTTTTCCTCCCAGCCCATGAGAAAAATTAATTTATTTTCAAGAACATCACCTCTCTCCCAAATCACCTTATAGAATAAATGGTAAGAAAAATAATCGGAGGATATTTACGTTGCCTCTATCTTCGCTTCCATATCGTGTAAACAATAATGAAATTAAAGATTTGTTTACATCTTTCATTGCCAATTACTACATCTCCCTTTCATCCCACCATATCCAGTACAAAAAAACTTGCTCACTTGATTAATTAACTTACTTTTTCTACCTCTACCTGATGGAAAATAAGGCTCCCGTTTTTCATTTCCAAATGTCCTAACCCCTCCTCTGATCCCATGCTAATGAAAAAAAAACGTCGTTATTGCAAATCATCCTGTCTTTCTCTCTTCTCATTTTACTCAAATGT
>NC_051417.1:5127081-5127342 GCF_015228065.2 Penaeus monodon
CTTGTTAACCCCAGCTCCCTAACACACACCATGTAACTTTACTACGAAGTTTTATCTTGTTTCAGTAAAGCTCCGTTTTTGTTGTTCCACCTCGAGGGTATGATTACGTAATACGTACCTTGTAATTCGGTTGCCTGTTTTTACACTTGGCTATAACGAAACGTCAGTTGCTTGCCCCATTAAGGCTGGATATTGCCCTCTCGGTGGTCTTCTGTGGTCTATTTCACCGTCACTCTTATTAGTATTATTGGCTGGTATTAC
>NC_051417.1:5128797-5129094 GCF_015228065.2 Penaeus monodon
GGACGCCTAACCACTAACCTCCTCAGCTGTGACACCAAGAATCTTGTGATGTTTTACTACAGAAAATCGTTCAGTTTATAGATGATATCGTATTTACAACGAGACTATTGATGGTGTTACGAGCGTTATGTGAATCTATTGATGGTGTTGTGCATTACATAATTAGATTACCGATAATTATTCATGGTGTTTGTGTGATGGCTTAAGTTAATTCTGTGTGTGTATTGTTGTTAATGGCTTGGTTTTGATATATAAAAATAAAACGTTACTTGCTTTTTCATGCATCTCCATGAAAGC
>NC_051417.1:5129167-5129364 GCF_015228065.2 Penaeus monodon
TTCTAATATCTGACTAAACTTAGCTAAACATGCAAACTATATATAATTCTACTACACAGTTCTAATAAACTATACTCACAGAACCTGGAAAACATGAAATATCATAATGCATGGAAGTTAAGCCTACTGCATCAAAATTAATTACGGATTTGTAGTTACGTCATTCCCCTAGACTTTGACTAAATCTCGTCAATCAA
>NC_051417.1:5130376-5130516 GCF_015228065.2 Penaeus monodon
CTGTCTGTTTATTATTGTGTGTTCGAAGCCTGGTCAGGGAAGATACACGAAATGGACATGTCACTTCCAAATGTTCCGAGCACCAGTCCAGCAAGCCTTAGTACGCCGTACGAAAAACGGTCTCAAAATAACTTCATTTG
>NC_051417.1:5130539-5130871 GCF_015228065.2 Penaeus monodon
CTGATCTGAATGGCAAATAATCTCCAACGTGCAGTATATAGTGACGCAGATCACTAAGTCAATCACACCTGAAACATCCACGGTAAAAGTCAAAAGCCAAAACAAAAGAGCAGCGTCGTGACGTCAACAGAACATGCCTCGAAGCCTGAGACGGTTTTCTGTTATATCTGCGGCGGCCGTATTAGGTGGCGGAGTTTTTTAATCCTTTTCTGTAAAAAAGAGGAGGGGGAAAGGGGGGGAAATGGGGTAATTAACAAGTTTGGATATTTTCAAAATTTGTTGATTGATAGAATAAATGTGATCAGAACTGAAATTGAAACTTGCTCTTGCTT
>NC_051417.1:5131064-5131148 GCF_015228065.2 Penaeus monodon
GGGTTTTTAGACTCCACCTTCTATACTCCACATCCATCACCTCCATCGACACTTTATCAATCAATTCCCAGGTATCAATACAAC
>NC_051417.1:5131591-5131944 GCF_015228065.2 Penaeus monodon
TGGCAGTATAATACCACCTATACTATGGATACTCTGCCTTCCCACCTAACTAGTTAAAAAAAGAGACTCCGAGAACAGAAGGCTTAAAAAAAACACGATTATAAATAGACAAATCAGAAAAACAAAAGAAAAAAAAGGTTTAACGCCACCTCGCTATAAATGTTTGACTCATCCATCACCCAGGGAGGCTGTGAGGCTCCTTGTGTTTTCCAGAAGGGCATCTTTAAGGCCTGACAAAGTTTAACGTGCGAGAGGGCCGTCTTCTCCACGTACAGACTGTCTTCGGTGGCTCCTCTCCGGTCGTGGGGCCAGGTTTATGTGCTCTCTCTTTCTCTCCTTTTGTCTGTGTTATT
>NC_051417.1:5132137-5132215 GCF_015228065.2 Penaeus monodon
AAGTGTAGAGAGAGACAGGAGGGGGAAGAATTATATCCTGATCCACGTAATTAGATATTCAGACCGAGCCACACATAC
>NC_051417.1:5132303-5132661 GCF_015228065.2 Penaeus monodon
GAAACATTATATCCTAATCCACAGAGATATTAAATACTACATACCACAGAAACCATAAAACCATAAGAGTTCCTCTATTCCACCGCTGCCACCAAATACAAAGTTAATTCCTGTTATATAAATGTTGAAAGTTGTCTTTCAAATATGAGAAGTATGTAATATAAGGAGAGTTTCAATTTCAGGTGTATTCGTATCCCCTGAAGAATATTCCTTATTCTTTTTCGTCACATTAAAACATTAAAAGATAGGAAATGTATAGATAACATGGGTCGATGAATGAATTCCTAGTAATGAATGAGGAATGACTGAGTAGTTAATTCTCCAGTGTCCCATTGAGAGTGAATTTCGCATTTCATAT
>NC_051417.1:5133512-5133594 GCF_015228065.2 Penaeus monodon
GCCACCACCCATTGTTCGAAGCTCATCCGCCGTACCCTTATCCTCATCTTCCTTCCTCTATACCTATTTAACGCCACCCAAT
>NC_051417.1:5133640-5133832 GCF_015228065.2 Penaeus monodon
TCGACCCAATTACCTGAACCTAAACCACTTTCCTTAAACCCGCTGTAAGCCGAGGCATCGTAAATCATTTCTTTTCTCTTGCCTATGATTTCCCCTCTCTTTTTCCCTTTCTATTTTAGATATATGTTTTTTGTTGCTGTTTTTTCTTTCTCTGATTCTCTCTCTCTATATATATATCTGTCTGTTTCTGTT
>NC_051417.1:5133951-5134064 GCF_015228065.2 Penaeus monodon
TGTAGTTTCTATCTTATTGATCCTTCAACGATATTGATCAAATTTACCAACACCCCAAACAACCTGAAATTCTATTTAGATTCCAGACACCACGCGGTAGAAAGTGGACGAAT
>NC_051417.1:5134096-5134339 GCF_015228065.2 Penaeus monodon
CTTTGATAAATAATAATTTGTGTGTTCTTTAAGCTCTTCCGCAAGCGACCGGTTGCCAGTTCGTGCATTTTTGTCAGTGGGTTCGCGAGGGGAAAATCGAATGAAATGATAGAATTATGAAATTATGAAATTACGAAATTACGATTCGTTTTAGGCTCGTCGTATTGTTGTTGGCAAGAGCGGTGTAAGAGGTTTATTTTTTAAGGATTGTTTTGCTGTTTGTGATTTTCATGGGAATTTGGC
>NC_051417.1:5134719-5134868 GCF_015228065.2 Penaeus monodon
CTAACTGCACTCTACCTGTGTATTTCCACAATCTATTCAAAATAAATTTCTTGAATAATTGAGCAACGGAGAGTGTAAAATGTTGCTTCCTGTTTTATCATATCTGATGACTCAGGTACCACTGGTTTGGCAGAGAGACATTTATACAG
>NC_051417.1:5135184-5135548 GCF_015228065.2 Penaeus monodon
CGGGTTAGAGAGGATGGAGGAGGAGGGGAGGGGGAGGGGAGAAGGGGTAGAGAAGGGGGGAGGGGGGAAGGAGGAGGTAGGGGGGGGTTGCCGTGACGAGAAATCCTTCTACGCTTTCTCCATACCCTCCCTCCCCCTCCCCCTCTCTACCCCCACCTAAACCCTATACATTCTGCCCCCCCCCCCCATCGTCCATAGAATATTGAAGTAAATAATAAAACATCCATTCGAAATTCATTGATATGGTGGCTTGAGGGCATGCAATTCGGGAACAAAATAACAACTCGATATTGGTTTCGAAAGGTATGCTATGCACGCACTCACGAACATACTCACTGGTGTGTCCTAGCTCCTCTTAAGGCAC
>NC_051417.1:5135696-5135814 GCF_015228065.2 Penaeus monodon
CTTTTAATGTTTTTCTTTTTGTGTGTGGGGGTATGTGTACATGTAGATTCATTGTTATGTTTGTTCTGCTGCATGGTAATTTTTTTTCTCTTGGTATACGAATTGCAGTGGCTTTGCA
>NC_051417.1:5137620-5137801 GCF_015228065.2 Penaeus monodon
AGATACTAGCCCCCTGCTCAACCTATGTAAAGGCCACAGGTTAGTGTAAGGTCAACCAAACATATATTCTTTTTTTCTTTTTACCAACATTCAATGACTTTCCTTCTGTTTATCGTTGTAGGGACAGTAGTAGGACGGGACATAGTTGGAAATAATGGAGTAATAGTTTGCCACCGTGTGA
>NC_051417.1:5138196-5138578 GCF_015228065.2 Penaeus monodon
TCATTTAATTAGCAAGATGAAAATGAATTAGATATCATTATATGAATGGATCCTATTTTTCTTTTCCTTTTTCCTTTTCAATAAGGATTTTTTTTTAACTGAAATTACTTTGCACCATGGGGAAAAAATGGAAAATATGATACGTGTAGAGTTGTCGCTAAACACCTAACTTTTCTCACCTCGTTTGCCTCGCATTTTCTCCTGAATGTGACAAGATCTAATGAAAATAACATCAAACAAACAAGCTTAATGATGTAGGTGTTATGAAACGGTCACAGCAATTCTGATAATGTTATCTTTCGCTTGATAAGGGAAATACGCCAAGGTTAAGGGGGGGCTTATACCGAACTAGTGTGACCTTTAAGGTAAACATGTTTGGTCT
>NC_051417.1:5138767-5138973 GCF_015228065.2 Penaeus monodon
ACATCCGCCCTGTACAGACCATAATCATCTTGACCCGATTAGGTTTCCTTAGAGATCCAAGGAATATCTGGCTCAGAAAGTCCTCCACAGCAGCAGGCAGCTGTTGATATCCATAAGGTTATCTCCCTGGAATCTACGGCTAGACGCGATTACATTTTCTTGAGATACAGTCGATTTTCCACACTCGAAAGAAGTTGGTTGATAAG
>NC_051417.1:5139344-5139430 GCF_015228065.2 Penaeus monodon
TACCGAAAATAGAGATTGTGTTGTGGAAATTTTCCTTTTTGAGGAGGTCGATCTATCTCCTTCAGTGCTGAAAATGCAAGGTATTG
>NC_051417.1:5140073-5140542 GCF_015228065.2 Penaeus monodon
ACCCCAAAAAAGGCAAAAAATATAACAACACGCCTATCCACTTTCCCGAAAACGACCCACAAAAGGGTAACACAAGTAAATAAAACAATCACACATAATCCAGAGCCTGAACGTCCCCCATCGTTTTCAACATCAATACACACAGACCCTCCCCTTAACATACCCTCGACTGGGGCGTTGGCGACTACAGCGGGATCAGCGAAACATACCTTGAACGGCTCTGTGCGTGTTCCTCCTGATCCTGGCAAAACATATAGCGTTCATATTGGGAGAGATAATCCGGTTTCTGTGAATGGGAGGAGCTTCGTCCTAAAACGCAGAGGGAATAACACACAGAGGATACCTGTTTTGAGTGTACAAGCCTGATGAATTTGTCTGTTTGGTGTCCTGGAAGAGGTGGTTCGTTTTGGTGGTAGTCTGTAAAATCGTCTTTGTGGTTGTATGGATTGGATGGTTCACAGAAAAACCT
>NC_051417.1:5141890-5142387 GCF_015228065.2 Penaeus monodon
AGGGCGAGCAGGCAGCGACCGACCACCTGATTAATAATGCATAACTAAATACAAAAGCGGAGAACAGTCAGGCAGCACCAAGCTCTGGTACCACACTATAATTTTCTGCATCTTTCCTCGGGATAAGATTAATTATATCATTTAACTGCTCCCTTTGTGTTGTCATTCACCAGCTCATGACGTTCCTTTGCGAAGCTGATTGCTGGAAAATTGCAATTAAAAGCAGTCTGGTAAAATTAAATTCAGGAATGTTTTCTACAAATTATATATATATATGATCTTTTTGTGGGGGTTGGTACAAAAGGGGTGGGGGGGGGGTGCTGTTAAATTGGCAGAGTGGTTACAACGAGACGATGTTTATTTTTACTGTGCGAGACTGCAAGGGTATTACCTGTATCCGTTTTTTAATTGATATTGTTAAGAGGCAGGTGCTTGATTCAAATATAAAATAGATTGTAAGATCTATAGATAGCTGTATATGCCTTATGTTTTTTTTT
>NC_051417.1:5142590-5143090 GCF_015228065.2 Penaeus monodon
CTTACCCTAATATGTTGTATGTAAAAATATTTTCTGATACATAATCTTTAAAAATGTCGTAGTTACTGCTGCAAAGTAGTTAGTTGAAAGCGGGCGATCGTTGTCCGTAGAGTGTTCATGTTTTCCCATTTTGCAACGAGCGACACATCATTAAAATTCTATAAATGCATCCCTTACGTAAGCTAAATGTCACTCGACACTATCATTCAAACCCACGGAAGTAACGTCGATATTGTGTAAATTCAGAAAACATATCTTTAAAAATTCATTAAATCTTAGATTGAAGGCAAGGAGAGTATAAATCTACAACATCTCTTTTCCTATGAACACACCTCCTCCACTTCTTCTTGGAGAAAGGATTAGCGGAGCTCTAGTAATCAATATCACACGGTTAGAAGGAGTACCTTGGGTAGAGCTGGTGATGCGACAGGCGAATGAAAATATGTTATGAAAGGTATGAAAGCTGATGATACTGATGACGTTCAATTTAAATATGGTAA
>NC_051417.1:5145696-5146055 GCF_015228065.2 Penaeus monodon
GATATGCAAATGCTGATATCTACACAGGTGAGAACGCATCCTCATGATAAACACATTCCTACACCCTATGGAATCGACCGAACAGACTCCCAACTGCATAGCGACATAACTAACACACATTCCCCTAGTGACACGAGGAAATACCAACGTAAACAAGAGGCTAACCCGGATGTTGTCTCCACTTTTATATATATAAGGAGGACGAGGCATTCATATTTCACAGCTGTCGCCCTGATTAAGGCTGGGGGGATTTTATCAATAGTTTTGTTTATTCACGTGTGAGGATGGGGTTGCGCAACACCTGTGCTCTTCGGAAAGCTAAAGCTGGGAGGTCGGGAAGAAATGTGCACCTTTTCAGG
>NC_051417.1:5146662-5146854 GCF_015228065.2 Penaeus monodon
CTTTACCTCTTTAAGCCAGCATCTTAAAGCACCTGCAGAAGATTTTAGTACTTGACTTTACCCATACTTATGGTATTAAACCACCGAGGAACAAGGGACGAAAAATAGATCATGAGATTATCGTGGACTTGCTAGGGCAGACTACAAAGTACCATTTAACAAGTGAATATGGACGAGGTACTTTCCCTTCAG
>NC_051417.1:5146888-5146972 GCF_015228065.2 Penaeus monodon
TCTCCTCTTACCACCTTTTTTCTCCTCAGGGTGTTCATGGCTACTTTATGGGTTGTGTCCCCCATGCATGCGCTATATGGGTAC
>NC_051417.1:5147407-5147563 GCF_015228065.2 Penaeus monodon
AAAAAATCTCTAATTAAGCGTATTCAAGAAAGTCCTATCATTATGTTTCTCAAAGAACAGAAGAAACTCTTTCATTAAGACGCAAAATGTTCAGTTCCTTGGGTGCGCCGACCCCTTGCATGCAAGTGCAGACACCCTTAGGTATCTCAATCTGTC
>NC_051417.1:5148244-5148593 GCF_015228065.2 Penaeus monodon
CTTGACATGCTTGACTGTACCCTCGTGTGCCTGCTCATCGTGCTTTTTTACTTTCGCGCATATACCCGTGTACAGGTTTTTCTCTGTGCAAAAGCAGTTCCAGAATAAACCATAAGAGGCAGAGTAGTGTTGGCTCGCAGGTGTCCCCTCACATCTGTTGGTTGATTACAAGTGTTCCCTCCCACACACCTGCGCGAACACCTGTACTCCTCATATCTGGGATGTTCGATATATTTAATCATTTCCATCCTTTTTTTTGGGTCGTGGAATTGTTCTAACGTGAAAAGGATCACGATAGCTATGATAAACTCGTTACGAATTATACACTTATAATCGTGCATTAGTGTAC
>NC_051417.1:5148632-5149139 GCF_015228065.2 Penaeus monodon
ATTTACTTTCATCATTATCTCTTTCTCTGTCTATTTCCTCTTGAGTTTGTTTGTTTGCTTTTTTTTGTTATTTACTTTCATCATTATCTCTTTCTTTTTATTTTTATTTCCTAGACTCTTGGTCCATATATATCTATATCTATATTCTTTTTTTTTCTATTCTTTTCTGTCTTTCTTCTCATTTTTTTTCTTTTCAATTAATTTGCATGCATTTTTTTTTTCATTTCTAGTAACTAGTAAGATCCCTTCTGATATATTCACTGGTTATCAATTACATTTATTTCAAACATCTAATCAGAAATAATTATTCTTCGCACTATAATGCTAATGTAAGTTATTTGTAAACGTAAGCACTAATTGAGATGAAAATGAAGCGTCGTATTATGGTAATTAGGTGGGAAAAAAATCACATTGGCGTGTTTTTGAAACCAATAAGCTTTTGAAATGGATTATATTGAAGAATAGTATACCCTTTTCTTCTCAAACTTGAGTTCAGGGAGAAAGATT
>NC_051417.1:5149806-5150097 GCF_015228065.2 Penaeus monodon
TTTCTGCTTTGAAAAAAAAAAAAACTATTTTTGAAGGTTGTAATAAAACTCGACTTATTCAATGCACAAAACAGTTTAATAAAAACTTAAAAATCTTACAACAGTATGAAAAATTATAACTATACACATTTAGTACTGTCTTTATATATGGATGGAAATCCCTTATGCTACGTAGAGCCTCCGTAAGTAAGAAATGTAACTACAAAAGTTTATTTGCATTTTACACTGGTTAAAAATTCATCTTAAGCTGCGGCAACTTGGAAGAAAATGGTATCTTAGGTGAAGTATATA
>NC_051417.1:5150152-5150227 GCF_015228065.2 Penaeus monodon
CAAATAGGGGGAGGGAGGGGCAAGCACACTTTTCTATGGGTGTGTTATCTCTCCTTGCGGGCGGGCGGGCGTTGA
>NC_051417.1:5150258-5150453 GCF_015228065.2 Penaeus monodon
ATGGGCTGTATCTTACTTATATACAAACGAAAATCCATTGCAATATTCGGTAAAGTTGTCATGTGTGATCTAGTTATGCACATGATTGCTGTTATTTTCTTCATCGAGAGAATAATAATGGTTTGTGTGTATAGTGTCTTTGTTTCGTTATTTGTTCTTCTTTTTCTTGGTAGACATAATTTTTATATTGCCTAG
>NC_051417.1:5150538-5151231 GCF_015228065.2 Penaeus monodon
GAATGGCAATGTTTTTTTCATGGTCTGTTTCTTTCTTCCTTTCAAAATTCCTTTTTTCAACAAACATCATTTTTTTTCTGTTTGCATTTTATCTATAGACACTCATGACAAAAGAAAACAAAGAGAGAAACTTTCTCATCTTCCTCTCTCTTTCCCTGTTTTCTTTATGGAAAAACGTAGTCAACATCACATATAATAATCATGCAGAGAAAGCGATATATTACAGTCACGTGATCTGTGTCGGTAGCTGTCACACAACGCTTATATAAATTTTAAAAAAGATAAAAGACAGTGATATTGACAATAATGAAGCTATCCCCAAACAATAGACAGACAGGTAGAAAAAGGAAAATCAACAATTAAAATTACATATTCGAACAGAACTTCTTTTTATCAAGAGTGAAATTAATTTATCATTGACTCCCATGTCTCAGATTTTCATCACTGGTCCTCTCTCTAAAGCGATTCGTGTTTAAGGAAATCCATATTATGCTGGTGCTCATGTGGAACTGAACATGCGCCGGAATTACATATGAGTATCACTTTACACATAACATCAACATATCTGTTTTCATACATGCTATTGGCCCCGTTTTCAATTCAGGTTTGATGCTATCTCAGAGGGGTGACTTCTGTAAACTGATGTTGAGTGACTCTTGCATAAATTTCTCCCGAATATAGGTTGTAGTTGAA
>NC_051417.1:5151371-5151488 GCF_015228065.2 Penaeus monodon
TATTTACATCAGTTTATCTATCGTACTTTTATTTTTAAGAACAAAGTGAATATTTAATTTAAAAAATCATATCAGAATAAAGGAAACGAGTCAATAAAACGCGTTTCTTATCAATCA
>NC_051417.1:5151519-5151611 GCF_015228065.2 Penaeus monodon
GACTGTTCCTTTCAATCACAAATATCTTTATATTTCTATCATCGATCCAACTTTTTTTTCTAATCCTTTTTTCCAAAAGATAAACACATTTT
>NC_051417.1:5151659-5153112 GCF_015228065.2 Penaeus monodon
ATAACCTCATTTCTTATAATTTATTTACTTATCACATCTTCACCACGATCAGATCAGTCATCACTTTTTTCACTCAAAAAAAGTGAAATGAAAAGCAAAAGAGTGTCGAGCCTAGAGAGTGCCAAAGTCACCAAGTGCCACGCAAGGCCCTGGCACTAATGACCCTCACCTTCCCCCTGGGATGAGAGGTAACTCGGTTTACCTGACACATTGTAAGGATACTAAAGTGTGCACAATATTAAAGCTTTTTTTCTCTCTCTCTCGTTACCATAACCCCTTCCATCTACAAATGCAAATAAACTTATATACATATACTGTTATCTCCATATTTTTAAAATCTTTTTTAGTTATGTTTAATATAGGGTCTTTCTTACACTTAAAACTATCTTAATACCAGCATCTTGTCCAGATAGCATCGATGAGACATAATTTATAAAAGATAAACTCTACTAATGGCAAAAAGCTGTATACAAACACGAGAAGTGACACCTCGCTACACTACAGGTTCGGTGGTAGACGATAAACCCGTTACTGAAGGCGATAACAGGACATGGGACCACACCCACTTGCTATGTATCATGTGTCTCGAAAATGTAACACACTGGAAAGTGTTTAGATGCCGGCGAATACAAGATCTGGGTTAATACAGGTGTTTGGGGGAGGTATCGAGACAGGTGTGGAAGGAAGGGGTAGGAGGAGGGAGGAGGAGAGGAAAGAGAGGAGAGGAAGGTGGGAGAGGAATTGGAGGAGGAAGAGAAGAAGGGCGAAATGATGGAAAATGAGTGAGAGGAGAGGGGAGGAGAAAGAGAATAGAGAAAGGATTACGAGGAAGTTCGGGGAGAGGTCATGGAGGGTAAGAAAGGAGGAAGGAAGATGAAGGAGAAAAACTGTAATGACGACAGAGAAAAAGATAATGAGAAAAAAAAAAGTAGGCAGACGAAAAAGGATTATAAAGGGTTATCCACGTATCCCGGCCGGATAAGTGTAGGCTACTGGCTGGAGCAACACTTCAGGCGACCCATGATAGCATAGCTTTGTGTGTTGGGCCGTACCGATTCAGCCTTTCAGTTAGAGTTGTCTGAAGCCAAGGTAGGGGTTCTCACTACCCCTAGCATCGTATATTATAAGGTACTGTTATTACATACTGTTACAGATTCTTTTTTTTCTTACGCCTATTGGCTTAGCTTAAGTATGCTGTTGTCATCTCCTTATAGTACACTACGTATATTCCATCTATATGTGTATACCACACACTTAGAATATAAGTACACAACAGGGCCTTACTCACTGGTGGGCGTTGGTAGGTGGGTGGGCTGAGAGACCCATCCACCCACTCCCCCCTGGTCTTTTCTCAACAACACCTTGGAGCGATAAAGGAGTCAATTTTGCTTCTTTTTTTCTTTAAGAAAAAAAAAATCCCTCTTTTTAAAAAATGTCTATCTCTCTTCGTGTC
>NC_051417.1:5153171-5153337 GCF_015228065.2 Penaeus monodon
AGAAAATAAGCACTTAAGTTTAAAAAGCCCATATACCGATACACATCACTAACAGACTGAGGTAGAGCAATTTTTTTTCATTATTTAATTAATCATCGTAATATAAACATCCCTGTGATATGGAACTGAAAAACGTATTTCAAAGATTCTAATTTTAATATAAATG
>NC_051417.1:5153845-5154412 GCF_015228065.2 Penaeus monodon
GTGCCCTAACCATGCATCCACAGGGCATCGCTAATCCGCAGTGGGTCCAAATCACGTGGATCAAGTTTGTACAGTAAGTATCACAAGTAAGTTGCCAAGCGAGAGAATGCAGGTGTTCGAGACTGAGCCTGCAGAGGTTCTAGGGTGGGTTTAAGTGGGTTGGGTGGGCTTAGGCAGGTACGTTAAGGTGGGTTAATGTGGGTGGGTGGGGGAAAAATTGATTAAGTGGTTGGGTAGGTTGGTGGATATAGGCAGATGAGATAAAATTGACGTTAGGTGGATGGATGAGTGGATATAGGTAGGTAGACAGATGGATGGAGTGGGTAGGCTAGTGGATTAGTTAGGTGGGTACTTTTAGGTCGTTCACGAAGGTGTGGTAAAGGGGGGGGGGTAGATTGATAAAAAAAAAAGAATGGGGGTTGATTAGCAGACCCCATTAGAGCTTTCCTCATAACAAGTCATTTGTAATTAGGTCCCTCAGTGATTTAACTCAGTCTGTGCCACTTTCGCCATCTGAGTCATCAGTTAAATACTAATAGTATAATCCCATGGCATTGATATGTCACA
>NC_051417.1:5154462-5154594 GCF_015228065.2 Penaeus monodon
ATATGAACTTATTTAAATGAAGTTTATTTTTTTAGTAATGGAGTTTTTCTTCTTCTTCTCTCTCAAGTCAATATGAAATCGAAACTTAATCAAGTGTATTGACTCTGCAGTGTTGCCATATCCATGTCAGCG
>NC_051417.1:5154625-5154808 GCF_015228065.2 Penaeus monodon
GTTCCCGAGCTATATATATCTCGCATATAATGCCTTAAGGGGGAAATGATAAACTACGGCTTTCTTGATAAAGATATTACATTCCTACTGTTAATCAATACTGACTCAGAAAGCTATGAAGATTTTTTGGTGTTATATTATATACATACAAATGCTTTTGCGTGCACACGCACACACATGCAT
>NC_051417.1:5154889-5155637 GCF_015228065.2 Penaeus monodon
ACACACAATGAGAATCATTATAGGCAATTATAAGTATGTATTTATGTACGAATAGCACTAACTTCCTCTCTGCTCTATATTCCTAGACTGAATAAGTGGGAAAAAACGTGCTATATTTTATCATGTTAATCTTCCGCGTCATTTTTTCTAAGCCTTAAAGATCTTAGAAGTTAATTTGAGGTTTGTACACGAAAAAAGTTCTAATTCCTAATACAATGCCGACCAGGTCTAAGTCTATTGTATGTAATGTACATCTTTTTTATTTAAATATTGATTTGCTCTCTGGCAGTTGACAGGGCATTATATGTAAAACATTTTTTTTCTCTCTTTTCTCAAATTTGCAAATATCGAGTGGGAACTTAATCTACTAAAGTAATTTTTCTTAACTATATATATATTTTCTTCAAATGTTTCTTATCACTCTCTTTCTCTCTAGTTCTGCGTTGTTTCCGGACCCAAAGATGGCGAACGAGGAATTTTTCTAAATTTTCTTTTTAATGAGTCACAAATCAAGAAGAGAAAATTCCTCATTGCTCTTTGAACCGGGCGCGCTAGAAAATACTGTTTGCTGAATCGTAAATATCTATTTGTACCTAGTGGCGGACTGACTGAGGACTCCTTTTTGTGTAAAATTAACAACACATGCATTGCCTCTCTCTAATCACTTGACTGCTCGCTACCACCACTCCAATCGTGACCTGTCTTGGCTGCTCCGCCAACTGGTGTTTATACTTGTATTATGGATGGG
>NC_051417.1:5156011-5156892 GCF_015228065.2 Penaeus monodon
TAATTTTAAAATGAGCGTTGGCTTTCTGAGATAACCCTTGTTCGGCCCGGGTCCCCCAGTCCTCCCGCGTCTCAAGATGAGCCTTGAGCCTTGAGACCCGAGGCTTTGTTCGTCTTCTCAAGCGTGGTCTCAGAATACCGTCAGCCGAGAACACTTAAGTATAGTAGGAAGGTGAAGGTCAGTTTGTGATGTAAACTTAAATAAATCAAATGGTAAATTTGCAAACTACACATTTATTAATTCTCTCACAATAATAAAAACATAAGAAATTATAAAAATGAATATATTATTATATTATACTTGCAGACAGCCTGTCATGCCCCGGCAAGCCAGGTGTGGCGGCACTGTTTAGAAAAATAGTAGTAACTTTGTGACTAGAAATACAATCATAATGAATCCATATATGAAACAGGAATGGGCTGCATAATAATTTGAGATGCAAGTATGGTTACAAAGACAGTCTGAAGAAATTTCTGGAGCCCGCAACAAGCCGTGAGCGAGGGCGTCCACGGGCGTCGAGAGGGTGTGGCGTGGGCGGGCGTGAGGCGTCGAGGGTGTCACATACGGGCGTGAGGCGTCGAGGTTGTCACATACGGGCGTGAGGAGGTGGGAGGGGGGGGGGCACAAACCAAGCTTAGTTCAGCCAGCCCCCATTTCGCCCTGGCCGCCCACTTGCCGCCCACGCTGCCCACCACCGCCGTCGCTCATGGCTTCCTACAGAATTAGTCTTTTTTCTAATTACAATGGCAATTACAGTGATTATCTTTTTTTTCTCTTTTTTAGTTTCAAATAGACTACAATACGAAAACAAAGATCCCCAATCCAATGAAATGAGGTGGGACTTCATAGCAATTTTATTTTTTTTCTTCTCAAAAAATCTC
>NC_051417.1:5156919-5156997 GCF_015228065.2 Penaeus monodon
GCCCTTCCCATGAGTCAAATGACATTTTAGAGCGACCAGACCAGACCTGTTGGTAACTACAGCAGCATCCTGAAGGCG
>NC_051417.1:5157051-5157519 GCF_015228065.2 Penaeus monodon
CATCTCCTGAGACCCCAACACTCTGCGCTGCGTTTCACTTCATACAAATATATTCTTATAGTCTTGTTGTCTAGACGAGGCAGCTCTGAAGCTCTCTCGCCGGCCAGCATTTCATATGGTAATAGCTATTGGTACGTTGGACCAATTCAAAACTACACAACAGGAAAGGTGAGTTCAAAAGTATCTTTGCAGACAGAAAAGGTTTATGCTACACCTGGTAGAAATATTACCAAAATATTAACCGTCGTCATCCACACAATCACCGAAAACTTCTGAAAACTAACACAGATAACATTCAATATAAAATCCTCGGGGGGCACAATCTGTCCCAGCGAGTTATCAGCTACTATGTATCTACTTATCTATCCTCGTCTACTGTCGATATGAGAAGATAAAACATGTAACAGCAAAATATTCAACGCTATCCTCAAAGACCCTCCCAATCAACACCGTCTGCCTCGCGTCTTC
>NC_051417.1:5157615-5159347 GCF_015228065.2 Penaeus monodon
ATAGATATTCACCCTCGATCACATCTTGTCATCTGAGTGCCACCCAAGTGTTACCGGAGGGGCCACTTTGGTGCCAAAGGAGTCACAGCTTCGTATAACTTGGACAAAACCAGCAAGCGCTCTCCAGCCGCTGTGGCCTCACGCTGCTACCCCCTGCTGCCCAGTGCCCGGCCGCGGGTGCCGTGCCCCGGCAGCAGGCGGGTACCAGGTTGGTGCCACGGCAGCGGTGCCATGTCGACGATGCCACTCGCCACCATAAGTGCCACCGGGGTACCACCCAAGTGCCACTCGCGAGCCACCTTGATGTCAGCAGAACGCACTCTTACGCCATTCCCGAAACGCCTGACTTGGCACAACTTCAAGAGGACGTGTGAGTGCCATCGGGTGCCACCATCCAGGCGTCAAGCGGTGTAACCTTGGTGTCATCTTCGGGACGTAGGGATTTAGTTACCAAAATGAACTAAAGAAAAGGGCAGCGCCCACCAAAAGGGCTCAGGGCCCACCAGAAGGGTGCGAGACCCACCAGCTAGAAGAGTATTTGGTTGTGTACTGGAGACTCTCCTCGGAGGACTCGGCGTACACCCATCTGTTACTTTGCTTTTTGTGTTCCACAGCAGCGTGAAGATAAACTGTTGATCATTTCTTTTTGGTTAAAATTCCGTGGTGAAGAATGAAGCTGGAGCCTCCCCACACTGATAACAAGACTGGGTGTATATTTGTACTGGACCGCTACTACATTCTTCTATCACACGTCTTATCACAAAATTATTTATTTTTCGTACCTTAAGAGAAACCGTACCGGTTAGTTAATAGTTGTACAAGTAAGAAAAATATATGCCATATTTGTTAATGATAATAAAGAGTACATATTGTACAACAATGTAATCTTATCCATGCTTACAACAAGTGTGAACAATCTCGATCACCCCTACGATACAGGAACCCTCAAAATGTTCAGACAAACATAACCTATGTACAGATTCACAACCATCGGCTTTGAAAAGTCAACCTTTCAATTACCTTAGTCTGATAAACCTTGGGCAACTCTGCATTGTTCTATTAAACATGGGCATATTCTTCATTATACTATAAACCAAAAGCGTCTATACCTGAGGCAGTACAAAATTATAAAAGGTGAAGGATATTGGCAGGTGGTGTCAGATCTGCTGGTGCGGTGGTGGGCGGTGACGGCCAGCAGCCAGCTGCCCCGCCCACACGCCCACACGCCCGCCCGTCCTCCTGCTGGGACACGCTCATGTTCAGGCGACACCTTTTGATTTTGTTCCGTGGCGGGTCAGGGAGACAACGGGAAGGCTGCTGGTGCTGTGGCTGGCCCGCCCATCCTCTAGTTGGCCACCAGGAGGTGCTGGTACTGGGAGGCTGGGTACACGCCCATCACGCCCTCGTTCAGACCAGAGGCTTTGTCACCCGCGCCCATGGAAGCAGCGCCAGGGGCGGCCCCGCCCATCATGCCTCCGTTCACGGGCTCGTACATGGGGAACTTGGGGGCGGGTCCCTGCTGGCTGGCGGGGGGGAGCAGATCGGTGAAGAAGGACGGTGAGGTGAAGCCCTGGTCGAACATGCCGCGGCCCCAGGGGTTGTAGGCCCCTCCGGCGGGGGCGCCCCCGGGGAAGTACACGCCGGGGGCCTCCAGCGGCGGGTTGGGGCTGAGGGAGCGCGGCCTGGACGGGGGGAACTGGCTGCCGAAGCCGGCCGTCGCTACCGCCACTGC
>NC_051417.1:5159395-5160223 GCF_015228065.2 Penaeus monodon
GATCATCTGGCGCTGTTTGATGTAGTGGGAGAACTCTGTGGGTGACATGCGGTTGGCTCGCTTGGTGCTCGTCTTTAACTTCGTGGAGCCGAATTTTGTTTGGGCGAAGGTAGCGGTGGTGAAGGTGAGAGGGGCGGAGCTCTTGGTGAGGAAGGCGCTGATGGGGGACGCCTCCCGCTGCTTGAAGGGCGGCGTGGGCGAGCTGGCGGAATACGGGGACGTCGACTTGGGGCTGATCGACACGTTGCTGAGGGACGAACTCAAGTTGTCGATGGGCTTGAAGCACTGTGCCTCGGGGTTGAAGGTTTTGGTCACCTCCTTGTCGAGGTTCTCCTCCTGCGTGGCGGACTCGGCGGCCTCCGAATACAGCACCTTGATCTGGCCCTTCTCGCCGATCCTGTAGGAGACCTCGCCGGGGTCCACCCACACGGCCAGGTCCTCCGGCAGGTTGTCCTTGATCTCCCGGATCTCCATGCCTGCCTCTCTGGCTGCCTTTTCCAGCACAGGATCGATGGGATCTCCCGTCTTGAGGCAGCGGTACGCGGAGCCCTTCATCGGCTTGTCGGGATACCAGTGGCCCTCGAACTTCTCCTTCAGCGCCTTCTCTAGCTCCTCGCCGAAAATGTTGACTCTTCGCCGTGGCAGTTTATTGTACATGTAAGAGATGACGAAGTTGAGCGCTACCTGAATCTCAAGGTGCATTTTGGGGAGCTTCGGGGGCGAGTCTGAGGGTTCGAGGTTACGGCTGTTGTCTGAGGTACAACTGAGACGGTGCTGGCTGCTTGAGACGGCGTGTTCTCGAGACGGTGTCGCGGGGATGCTTGCACT
>NC_051417.1:5160247-5160555 GCF_015228065.2 Penaeus monodon
TCCGTCACGCGATCCTGGGGGAGATAAAGATCATCAGAAACGTGGCATTTGCATAATGGAACTGCCCCAATTATACGTTTTCTGACAAACACTGTGGGAGGGGAGACTCCTCTATAAATCCGGGCTTGATTAAAAAGGACTCTCATAAAACTCAGGGGAAAAAAACTCATGGAACATAAAAAGGGATGATCTAAAGACTAATATAGCAGTCAAAACGGAATATCACTTCACCAAATACGATCGGAACATAATGGGTTTGGAGCAAGAGAAATTGCACTTATCAAAAGGTGAAATAAACAAAGTCGATA
>NC_051417.1:5160603-5160672 GCF_015228065.2 Penaeus monodon
TGTGCAAAATATAACCCGCATTCTCGAATTCCTTCCTATTTATTAATACTTATGACAACCCACCAACGC
>NC_051417.1:5160785-5160861 GCF_015228065.2 Penaeus monodon
CCCCCTTCCCCTCCCTCTCTCCCCCCTTCCCCTCCCTCTCTCCCCCCTTCCCCTCCCTCTCCCCCCCTTCCCCTCC
>NC_051417.1:5161035-5161142 GCF_015228065.2 Penaeus monodon
CCGTTATTCGTCCGGCACCCTGTAAATCACGAGCCCAAATCCATTACATTTATTGATTCAATGTGACCTTGAAAGCGGCAGGGGATATAAATACCAGGTGAGCCAGA
>NC_051417.1:5161530-5161674 GCF_015228065.2 Penaeus monodon
CCCCAAACAACCCTAAAACAAATCAGGAAATACGAAAACAGAAACAAAAACATTCGCTCGCACCCTTTGCCCCCAAACGCATGTCCGCATTTCCTCCGTCGTGGCGTAAGTCTTCTCTCGCGCTTAATGTAGGTGGCGTGTGCA
>NC_051417.1:5161962-5162055 GCF_015228065.2 Penaeus monodon
TTTCCTCGTTACTTCTTTCCCGGTCATATTTTTTTTCCTTCTTCTTTCTTCGTTTCCTCTTCCCCTGATCTTATTTTCCTGGTACTTCCCCTA
>NC_051417.1:5164167-5164246 GCF_015228065.2 Penaeus monodon
CTACGCAGTACTTCCAAAATATCGTACACAGTATCTGGCATCTTCCATAATCCTTCCCCAAATTAGCCTTTCAGTTCGC
>NC_051417.1:5164286-5164397 GCF_015228065.2 Penaeus monodon
CAGCTAGATTCGCAAGGATTATAGAAAATGGGAAACACATAAGAAAAAGAGATTTTCTATTTCAAAGCATCGATAACAAGAAAGAAATAATGAATGTATGTCTGTGTATAT
>NC_051417.1:5164557-5164724 GCF_015228065.2 Penaeus monodon
ATCACTCTAAGACATTTACTTTTCTCATCGCCTCGACGCCACCAATCTCAGGCCCGAAAATAGACGATTAAATACTATTATTCTTAAGTATTCCATTTACGGTCTAAACAGATCGCAGGTTCTGCAATGGCGTACAAGCTGCAACATCAGCTGACCTTGGCGGTGTC
>NC_051417.1:5164948-5165841 GCF_015228065.2 Penaeus monodon
TTGGGGGCGTAGGGGAAGACGAAAAACAAGAGACGAGAAAGGAAGTGGAAATTTACCGACAGTGAGAACCTCACTAATGCTCTTCCTTACCGTCTCTCTCTCACTCCCCAGCCCTCCCGATAAAGAAAATAACGGAAAATAAACATCACAATAAAGAGATGAATATCAAATGCCATACAGACGATCAGTAAAGGAAATGGTCGCCCCTTTCCGCACCCGTTCGAGAGCATTCGAGAGGCAAGGAACACATGGGCGGGCGGTAGTGCGTTTTAACGTCATGTACATTTCCATGCTATTCGGAGACCAAGAAAGGGAGGAATTATCACTCCATTTCGCTTGTGTCGTCTAGCATTTCACTATTTTCCGTTCTATCTAGGGTTAAATCGATCGTTTCTATCCGAAATATGTATTACGTAATACGAAAAGTAGGATTCCATCGACGCATCACGTGGAGCGCTAAATGTTGACCCAAAAAAACACGAGTTGGCACCTCAAGCCTTCTGCATGAATGAGGTTCAAGTTGTTTACATTTTCGAGTAATTTCGACGTCGTTAGAGATCATTTTCGCCTAGAGGACGAATACAGCCGAGGGCCCTATGCGTACAGGTTCGTAAGCATGACATCAGGTCTAACGCTCTATCATACATTTTAATTTTTATCTTTACGTTTTACCACCGCGGGCGGTTGCCGGTTAGGGAATTCCACCGCGGTGGTGACGTGGGCGAGTGCGTATGTGTGGGAATTTTAGCTCATGATTCACTTATTTTTGTTCACCGATATAAATGCGTCGTTAACCAGAACACACAGACAGATAGATCGACGGATATATTGAAAGATGATGATTTAAACATTACAAAGACTTCCCAGAATCGCAGATACAATCCATTAAATTG
>NC_051417.1:5165862-5165947 GCF_015228065.2 Penaeus monodon
CTCGTTTTTTTTATGGTATACGAGATCACGTGCATAAAGACGCACTGCATGACTTGACATTATGACTGCTGACTGACACGATGCG
>NC_051417.1:5166047-5166163 GCF_015228065.2 Penaeus monodon
AACCCAAGGACAAAATAACAACGTAATTCATTTTCTCGATTCAGAACGAACAATCATTATTGCAAGAATTTGCAGCCGGAATAACGATGAAACGAAAGTTTATATCCATTTTATTT
>NC_051417.1:5166497-5166580 GCF_015228065.2 Penaeus monodon
CAGAGGAATTCCCGTTCGTCTTCCTCCCTTGTCCTTCCCCCGACCTGACCCAAGCCGAGAATTCAGCTCGGGAAATACATTAT
>NC_051417.1:5166975-5167068 GCF_015228065.2 Penaeus monodon
ATGGCCGTCTGTGCAATCAATGCTATCGAGTTTTCTTAATCGATCTATATACCACACACGCGATCTAGGCACCCCCACCTCCCTTCCCCCCGA
>NC_051417.1:5167929-5168383 GCF_015228065.2 Penaeus monodon
AGTTGTATATGTATTGTATACTAAACTTCAGTATTATAAAACTAGCTGTCCTCGCGTTATAACTAATGCTTCAAGCTTAAAGCAACCGGACTGCTTTCGTATTTACCCTGAGCTTCTGTCGCTACCCAGTGCTTGTTTACTTTCTTGCAATTCGGTGTATTCAATATTGCAGGATACGGGGTTGCCGCAAGAGATAAACAGACCCGGCAACTTTATGTGAACTTTAGTCATCCTCCGACTTATTACGTGTAGGATGAAAATGGTTGCTGGGTATTCTACATCGCGTTGGTTGTTTGGTAGCTGTGACGTATAGTTCTGACATGTGTTAATATGTTAACAATTGTGACATGGCCCTGTCAAATGATGTACGTTCTTGTGTTCAGAATTTTCATCAGTCCCGCACCACGCGTTCAAATTCAGTGTTTAGTTGAACGGACGAAAAGAAAAAGAAAAA
>NC_051417.1:5168480-5169358 GCF_015228065.2 Penaeus monodon
TGCTTTGTTTTAAAATAATGCTCTTCCGAGAAAGAGGGTTGTGCAATTTGAACACAGAGGAATAACTATCATATTATAGTTTCAAACATTCGATACCTTCTATAAAGTCTTTGTTTTATGACGTGATATTCGAAGAATTCCATAATGTATGCCATACTACGAACGCACCCCACCTGATCAAGCTATCAAACGCATTTTGTATTTTCTTGAGCAATTACTGATCACCGACGCACTATACAGAGCCATTATAAATATCACCAACTCCTCTAAGTATCACCAACTCCCACAAGTATCACGAAACAGCACTGCATCACGGTGACGAGGTTAATACATGGCACGGAATTCACCATACCATGCGGCATTGAGCGTGTGCTAAGGGCGGTCCCATCACCGTTGTTTATAAATAGAACCAAATCGATCGTGACAACGTCCTAGCTCACTGATCTTGGCGCAGCAGAAAACCCGTACTTAAATCTGATAATAAAACGTTTTTTTTTAATCTGATAACAAAACGTTTGCAATTACATAAGTGAATCGCTTCGATTTGCTCTCACGTAGCAAAAAAAAATATATATATATATACATTAATTGTTAAAATGCGGTAATCGTACAGGAATGCTATGCAGGGTATGGTTTCCAAAACAAACTTATGTTTGCCAAGAAATACAGCCGGAATTCAGTTTCTGATCAACGTTTCGACAGACAAAACACATTCCTCGCGTGTGTTATTTGACCCCTACACTATCCTGGTGTAGAGAGGACTTACGTATTAATGGACCTACGGTATGAAAGTTACAAGTAGCCTAAGTGAGTGACAGGTTCCCTGTTATAACCACATTTCAACACGATGTCTAATGTACTCACGATATAATAGGGTT
>NC_051417.1:5169473-5169986 GCF_015228065.2 Penaeus monodon
ATGCGTTCCTAAATTGTACCGAAAATGGGAAAGATTCCATCAGAATCTGCCAAATTCACATTCTTATATATCTTATATATGTATATGCATTGTTGCGTATCTTATATACGTGTCTGGGTGTGAATATACACATACCCAATCGCAATAAAAATCACGCACAATATCACTCTAAGTCACTATCACACAATCAATATCACAGCCAAACCCACACAGAAGCAGGATCACATCCTCACACACAAGCAGACAATCACCCCAAAAAACACAAAACACAACACTCACACGCACACCTACACCTACGTGGACACCAGCCCGCAGCATGTCACATAAAGTCCATCGTCTGCGGAGTTGAGTTCGTCTGCGAGTTGAGTTATTCATGCAGAAAAGCTTCGAACGTTCACGTGACCCCCTAACACACACAACACTACAACCTTCGTCAGCGCTAAGACAGCTCGCGCTTCTAGACCCTCACTTGTTCTTTACGTTGGAATAACAGGATTCGGGGCCCCCGATTTG
>NC_051417.1:5170111-5170208 GCF_015228065.2 Penaeus monodon
GAAGGGGGAGTGGGCGTGTGACCGACCGAACATTCTGCCTTATGCTGGCTATTGATTCCACAACCGCCCGGAGCCACGAGTGTGCCTGCCTGCCTGC
>NC_051417.1:5170262-5170400 GCF_015228065.2 Penaeus monodon
ACTTAGGTTCTCGTTTGCTTGTGTTCTTGTTCGTATTCTTGAGAGAGGGAGACCTCTTTCCCTCATAAGATTAGTATCTCACAATATCACACGATTTCGGCGAAGAGCATTCCCTTCCCGCACATGAAAGAGTCCTTT
>NC_051417.1:5170445-5170710 GCF_015228065.2 Penaeus monodon
GAAGTCCCATTTACCACTGAAGAAGACTTTTTTAAAAAGTAAATAAGTAAACATAAATGTAAACATACTAGCGACGCGTCTCCTATCACAACGGGAATCACTTGTCACCTTACACAGAGAGTTCTCCGGGGCGCACCATTGGAGACAGGACGCCCAGCCTGCGTCCGCGAGTGTGCCCGCTGCCTGAGTAAAGCCCCGACCGGCACACGCACACACACAGAACCTCGGCTAGCTGCTACACCGACAGCGTGCGAGTGCAGCGCTC
>NC_051417.1:5171056-5171175 GCF_015228065.2 Penaeus monodon
AATAAAACGGTAAAATTTCCTTTGCTGTGGTAATTAATGTTAATGGGAATTTAACGAATATTAAACAAAATTAATGCCATACAAAATGAATGACTCATAAATTAGCTTTCACGTGGAAT
>NC_051417.1:5171391-5171513 GCF_015228065.2 Penaeus monodon
AATCGATTGATAATTCGGAGATGAATAGCAAATACCGGAAGGCTAGAGGGGGGGGGGGGGCGAAGGGTTGGTAGAAGAGGGAGAATAATGAGCGAATTAATAACTACAGACAAGGGGAAGGC
>NC_051417.1:5171670-5171853 GCF_015228065.2 Penaeus monodon
GGCAGAAAAACCCGTAACTAACCGAAGGAGCCAACCACCCCCATAACAAAGACTTCTCCTATGCACGTAATGAGCCTCGAAAAGCCTTGTTTATCGCTAGCCAATTCGCGCAAGTCTCTTTCTCTCATCTTGCGGCCGGCGGAGACTATAGATCAAGACGTAGCTGTGACAGTAGGCGTCCGT
>NC_051417.1:5171917-5171988 GCF_015228065.2 Penaeus monodon
TGTGTTCCTGCGTCTGGTCTGTTGTCTCGCTTTGCTCCATTCTTCTGTTCCTTTCTCGTTCTCTCCTGACA
>NC_051417.1:5172208-5172349 GCF_015228065.2 Penaeus monodon
CCTAATAATCATAAAACCATACCTTCTCCCTCTACCATACCCTCTACTTCTTAGGACCATCATGCCCTCAGAAGAGATAACCACTCTTAAAAGATGCAAAACACTGAAGGCGACACATAGGCCTACTCTGTATCGTGTCTA
>NC_051417.1:5172487-5172592 GCF_015228065.2 Penaeus monodon
GGATATCCTTTGGGGCGGAGACTCGACTATCGTGTTCACTACTGGTCGATACTTGCCAGCTCCGAAGAGTCCTTGACATTCAAGGTGGATAACCCTCCCTCTCTC
>NC_051417.1:5172720-5172948 GCF_015228065.2 Penaeus monodon
CCATCCCGGCCTTCTACAAGTCTACCTTCCGGCCTATAACACTCACAGCTGGATATACTACACGTGTTAACTACAGAAAAAAGGGGGAAAGGGGAAAAAATGGACATAAAAAAGGGGAAACTATTGTAGTTTGGGTGATCCGCAAACGAGGGGACAAGGGAGGGGGGGGGGAGGAAGCGAGACAAGGAAAGGATGATATAAGGAAGGACAATTGAAGGGCAGCGTGAT
>NC_051417.1:5173153-5173344 GCF_015228065.2 Penaeus monodon
TCCGCGAAGAGGGGACGGGAAGCAGGGGTGAAGAGACATACCGAGGACCTGTCATGTGACCTCCACGAGCCACGTGAGGAGAGCGCCGTCTGTCTCCTCTTGAGCTCTCGGCCTCCCCGCCTGCAGATTATTTATGACGGGGAGAAGCGAGTATTTATATTTGGCGCTCTCCTCAACGGCAAACGAAGAAG
>NC_051417.1:5173407-5173483 GCF_015228065.2 Penaeus monodon
ATAACTGACCTTGAGGTGGGTGCTGACGGCTGAGCTGTCTCCGCCGCCGCTGTTCAATCTACCGGACACGTCCGTC
>NC_051417.1:5173601-5173958 GCF_015228065.2 Penaeus monodon
AATACTCCCGATCCAGAGCTTTCGCGAATGCATAGAAAACGCAATCGATGAGAGCAGGAAATGTGTTAAACACGATCGAATTCTCTCTTCTCCTTAAGCGCTGCCTCATAAGTGAAAGACAATATAATCAAGCACTCGTTTGGTTATCACTAAAGCCTATATACGTATAAAAAACGGTACACATTTGACCGTTTTCTCGTAAATTTTTGAAGAACCGAATGCCGTAACTCCTTTAGGGGTGACTTAACCATTTTCCTGTAGGTTCGGGTAATAACGTTTACGGTTTTATGGGCTAGTCCGTAGCGAATGTTGCATGGAGAAGGGCAGGTCAGGTCACCGGAAGTGCATATATAGAAG
>NC_051417.1:5174244-5174334 GCF_015228065.2 Penaeus monodon
GACTTCCTTTCCTTTCCTCCCAAGGACACGACATTAAAACCATGACATTCAACGCAACGACATCAAAAATAAACCCCAAAAGTCTATAGA
>NC_051417.1:5174380-5174536 GCF_015228065.2 Penaeus monodon
TGCGCATTAACTCACTGGAAGCCATGACACCAAAGGTAAACAAGGAGGGGGAGGGGGGAGGGGGGTGCAGGTGTTGATGTAGTGCCGGGGTGTTTACCTGGTGTCAGGGGTGATGGCGGTGGGGGTGAGTGGGGGGGGGATAAGCCCCCCTCACCT
>NC_051417.1:5174779-5174868 GCF_015228065.2 Penaeus monodon
TATCAGCTGACTCCCTCCCTCTCCCCCCTTCTTCCTTACCCCCCCCCACCCCACTTTTCTAAACAATTACATAATACTACCCTTCCCCC
>NC_051417.1:5174955-5175052 GCF_015228065.2 Penaeus monodon
AGGGTTTATCAACATCCCCTCCCCCCCCCCCTTTCTTCCATATATCCTTCCTCCTTTCTAATTCTCTTTTATCTCCTCGACATTTATCAACATTTCT
>NC_051417.1:5175078-5175189 GCF_015228065.2 Penaeus monodon
ACATTACACAAACGCCCCCAACCCAACCCCCGTTCTCCCCCCACTCCTACCCCCACCCCCACCCCCCCAACAGGCCTCGTTTAACACCACCTACGTGTTACAGGTGTTCAG
>NC_051417.1:5175213-5175334 GCF_015228065.2 Penaeus monodon
TCTACAAAAAACAGGTGTTTCTGCCCCCGCCCCCCCCCCCAGATGCCGTTGCTAGCTCACCTGTGCGGAGGAGGGGGGGGGTCCCTCACTTCGGGTCTGAGTCACACGTGCGATAAGGGAT
>NC_051417.1:5175580-5175658 GCF_015228065.2 Penaeus monodon
GGCGGATACCACAGTGCCAGCCAGTGCCAAGAGATTAAGGCGGTTAACGATATACTGTGATTCTCCCCTTCTGTTTGT
>NC_051417.1:5175842-5176015 GCF_015228065.2 Penaeus monodon
CATTGATTAGTTCTGTTTACATGCAACATTCATGTAACATCTGTCAATACGTAAGTTAATCAATGAATAAATATATGACGAAAATAAGTAATATTTGCACTGAATGAGCATGTAAATAACTAGAAATACAGGAAGGAATGTGCGAAGGGAGAAAAACAAGAAGAATGGGGGGT
>NC_051417.1:5176289-5176666 GCF_015228065.2 Penaeus monodon
CACCTCAGAAGCAGAAAGCCAGGCGAGAGGATAGCATTGGCATTGGTCTGAGAGCGCGCGTGTGTGTAATCATAATAAGTCACAAAACTCACACTTAGTCACCGAATGCCCCCCTGGAGTGCCAATCGGTGCCAAAGGTGCCCAGTGCCAGCAGGAACTCCGCCAGATGCCCCTTCTCTATTCTCACAGTCTCTTTACCCCATGCTCTCATACCTCCCTCGCCACATACCCCCCCCCAACATACTCTCATGCCCACATACTCCTGTGCCTTGTCACTTCAATCACCCATGATTATGCCATTGATTTTTTTTTTTTTTACTATTTCGTTGGCAAAAACACGTTGGGTTATTTCAAGCTTGCTGTCTATCTATGATCTT
>NC_051417.1:5176793-5177136 GCF_015228065.2 Penaeus monodon
GTGATGAGGAAGGAAAATAAAGCAATAGATTTCTAATCAAAAGAGTAAAAGACTTTTCATATAAAAAAATAACGAACTATCTTATCATATCAGATACCTTCATCTTTTACCAAATGCTTCACATCTCACAAATTCCTTTTTTATATTCTCTTCTATCCATCCTTTTCGACGCTGTTTATATTCCTAATCCTAATCCCATTAATTTCCATGCTTCTTTTTACATTTATTTTACCTCTATTTACACTTTACTCTTTCACCTTTATTCCATTTTATATCAATACCATTCATTTCTCTCACACTTGTTCTGTTTTTTTCCTTCGTATTACTAATCCCTTCTTCAAAT
>NC_051417.1:5177191-5177988 GCF_015228065.2 Penaeus monodon
AATACGATTAATTTTGATTAGTAATCTTACCCTCCAACCAGGTTCCTTCTTCACCAAACTCGAAACACGTACCTGCAAGGATTTAAAGAAAGATGAATTAAAAACAACATACTCGAAAAACACATATTTAAAACGGATAACAACATGGATTAATAAAAAAATATGAATTAAAAACAACATACTCAAAAACCACATATCTAAAACGAATAACAACATGGATTAATAACTTAACAACATGAATTAAGAACATACTCAAAACGAATAACAACATGAATTGATAACAACATACTCAAAAGCCACATATTAAAAACCAAAAAGACATCATGACCAGAATAACAACATGACAACATGAATTAATATCATACTAAAAAAAAACACATATTCAGAACTCATAACAATAAGAATTAATAACATGACACCATGAACTCATAACAATATACTCAAAAAAATAACTAAAACGAATAACATCATGAAATAAGAACATGCACAAAAAAATCACATATTTAAAACGAAAAAGATAACAAAGCAAAAAAAAAACATATTCTTACACATATTCTTAACATCTGTATATCATGTATTACTGTACGCATGTTCAAAACAATGTGTAGGTGTGTATATATTTTCTTCAAGTGGGCATTGCAAGTGTATTAGAGGAGCCAAGTGGGACATTTGGTATCAGCTGATTGCTTGAGTGAGTTGCAAGCGACATGCCAGTTGGGTATGGTATGTTGATCGAAGTCGCAAAGTTGCATGGCGTTGCTGACGGGTGCATGACTGTATGGTATGTTGGTGTACAG
>NC_051417.1:5178297-5179486 GCF_015228065.2 Penaeus monodon
TCCGCTGCTCTCCCAGATGGCAAAAGTCACAGCTGGGAACCTAGCACATTAATTCACTTTAAAAATACACATACAATGACCTCGAGGACGAGACATAAGGGGACATTAATGGTAATTAATAACCATACGTCTATTATTTCTTTTGCTGTTTATCATTAGTATTGTTGCCATGGTTTTTAACCGTGTGTGTTCTCTGTACTAGTGAAAGATTCATACTAAATAAATAGCAAATAATATAAAGAAAATAAATAGCAATAAATAGCAAATATAATAAAAGGAGAAAATGGGAAAGAAGCGTATATAAAAAAGGGCCCATTCGCCTTGCTGCTTCTTTAACGAAAACACTCATTCGTGCTTTCGTTCTCCCCTTCACTTTATGGTGTGCTGTGCATTTTCGCGTCGGGCGTGTGTGCATGTACTCCCGGAAGTCAGCGTGTCTCAGTTCAAGGGAATGCATGCGAGCGAATTCCGTCGTAAATCCCACTCTTCCCCCAAGTACAGGAAGACTCATCGAGGGTACCTGGTAAGACTGAGAAAACATCAAGGGCAGACGGACGGGTAAAGGGGATATCGGGTCCTGGTGAAAATACATTACCGGGTTTCGGCTGGTGAAAAGACAGGCAAAGACAGGCTTTTAAGTATCGGCTTCTCGTGAAAAAAACAAGTGAGCAAGTATCTAAGGGGGGGGGGGGGAGATAAGAGGGTAGGCTACCAGGTCATGGTGAAAATACAAACGAGCGGTTCGACGACTGGGTCCCGGTAAAAACATAGACTAAGGAGTATCAGGTCTCCGGCCCAGGTGAAAACACAGGCAACAGGGTTTCATGTCATGCTGATAACACAAGCTACGGCTAAGGGATCTCGGATTCCTGTGAAAACACAGGCTACAGGGTGTTGGATCCTCGAGTGAAAACACAGACTAAGGGGTCTCGGATTCCGGTGAAAATACAGGCTACGAGGCACTGGGTCCTGGTGAGGACACGAGCCAGTGGGTCTCGGGTGCCGTTCAAGGAGAAAACCAGCTGAGATCGGCGCCGGAGGTGGCTTCAGCTGGTCAAAATAGCCCCGGGGCATAGCGAGGCGAGTAACTTATATAGTAAATATCGACTAAGAGCGGGAAAATAGTCACTTAATAAATATGCATCGACGTCAGATTTAGGCGAAGGGGAACGCCGATCAATGGGCTAAG
>NC_051417.1:5179797-5179997 GCF_015228065.2 Penaeus monodon
CAGTCAAGCATGCTCGCAGTCAGGACAGTCCTCCTCTTGTCGCCGTTGAGTTTGTACAACGACGCGAGTAATCTTGTAGTGGCGACGAGGCGAGCATACTGTAAGTTCCCTTTATAAAGTGATGCAGTCTGTTCATGTCCCGCACGCCACGGCTGTCACCCCTTATACGGGATGTCGTTATGCCTGGCTGGGTGTGTTCG
>NC_051417.1:5180283-5180564 GCF_015228065.2 Penaeus monodon
GAATCCCCGGCCCTTATCGACATCAGAAGAGAGCCAAAGACAGTAGCGATAAGAGAAGACCAAATCTTATCATCGAGGTAAAAAACAATAGCAGAGGAGGGAGGGCCTGCCCCGTGGCCCTAAGGGCTACAACGCTAACGGAATGAAAGAGGATTGTCGACCATAATGGACTGGCATTTTGCCGTGGTGTTAGCTGTTTGTTCAGTATATCACCTTTATGTCGCAATTCGTTTATTTTTAGATTCGCGTTGCAAGGACAAACTTGAGCAACTTTACATGTT
>NC_051417.1:5181365-5181430 GCF_015228065.2 Penaeus monodon
ACATCTGAGGCGCTCATCAGAACGTTTTCGATCTCTCTTGAAAGAAACGGAATTAAACCGCAATG
>NC_051417.1:5181968-5182064 GCF_015228065.2 Penaeus monodon
CTCGTGGTAGCACATGATAAACCAGGTCCTTCTTCCTAAATACTCAAGCGCTGCCCTCACCGCATTACTCATCTCCGCCCCTCTTCCCTGCAGTGC
>NC_051417.1:5182276-5182537 GCF_015228065.2 Penaeus monodon
GATCCACTCCTGGCGGCCGTCATGCGTGCACTCGGCCCCCACACTGTCAGCACTGCGTCACTGGACTCCGGGGCACTGTGGCTCTGTGGTTCTTTGGCTCTATGGCTCTGGGGCTCTATGGCTCTTTGTTTTTTTGTGGTTCTTTGGCTCTATGGCTCTTTGGTTTTGTGGTTCTGAGGCTCTGTGGCTCTATGGCTCTTTGGTTTTGTGGTTCTGTGGTTCTGAGGCTCTATGACTCTTTGGTCTGTGGGTCTGAGGCTT
>NC_051417.1:5182931-5183065 GCF_015228065.2 Penaeus monodon
GAAAATGAGCAAATAATCTAGTATATGAATATAACCCATAGCAATCTCTACCCCCCCCCTCTCCACCTGCCACAGTCCGCCATGACAGACTGGCTTCCACATCGTTATCAGGTGACAGCGTTTACTGGTGACAG
>NC_051417.1:5183542-5183706 GCF_015228065.2 Penaeus monodon
CTGCCAACGAATTAATCAACCTGTCTGATTAAACACAAGAGTAAAATTTAGACGCAGTAAATTGTAACTTTCCTGAGATACATTTTTATGGATGCTGCACCAAACAGCGATCGCCACACGTGAGGTAAACAACTAGCATTTTACTTCATTCTGTTAGCAGGAAA
>NC_051417.1:5184207-5184281 GCF_015228065.2 Penaeus monodon
GCGGATGTCAAGTACAATTCGACATCCGTATAAACTAGAACGTATTTTTGTTGTTTTACTTGTTTGTTTATCGT
>NC_051417.1:5184318-5184500 GCF_015228065.2 Penaeus monodon
TGAATATATGAAAACGAGCGCGACTACAGATATCATTGGTTGGGGAATATTACAAACATACTAAAAACAAGTAAATAAAAAAAAAATGCATAGATAAAAAAAAATCATGAACAAATAAAAATATAAAACACAGGAAACAAAAAATGATAAAAAAAAACCATCACAAACACATAACTACAAAC
>NC_051417.1:5184532-5184972 GCF_015228065.2 Penaeus monodon
ATCAGAATTAAACTGATAAGGTTTCTTTCATATCGTATTTTCTCTCACCCTTCATTCGCTGGAACTTTCCATCGTGTGACACATACCTGAAAAAGATGAAATATAAAGTTAGATAAGGAAATAAAATAAACATAAAAGATTTAATGTTAGATAAGGTGGAAAATACGATAGATATAAAACTGCAATGTTAGATAAGTTGAACATTACAATAAATTTCATGTATAGTAGACTACTAGAAACGTCAGTGGTGTATTAAGTCTAAATATACATATCGTGTGTATATTTATGGATGTATGACGATATACACACGTTGATCGAATGCACGAGAATGTGAGAATGTGAAACTGATATTTATTATTATTATATTCGTTGGAAATTGTTCTTACTTACAGTAGAAGGGAGGAAGCGCTTACTCCCTTTAACAAATGCCTTCTCACTCT
>NC_051417.1:5185144-5185265 GCF_015228065.2 Penaeus monodon
CCCCCCCCCCATTATCTTCCACTTCTTCCCCATTCGATTCGTCTTTCAACCCCCCTCTCCCTCTCTCCCTTACCCCCCTCCCCTTCTCTTCCACTTCTTCCCCATTCCATTCGTCTCTCTA
>NC_051417.1:5185290-5185398 GCF_015228065.2 Penaeus monodon
AATCGTTCCCTTCGACCTCCACGTCCTCAAGCAAGCGTACCGAAGAGTCACCATGACTCAGCACCTTTTCTCTGGTTATGTAAGACTTCTGCAGTTATGGTACAGCAA
>NC_051417.1:5185448-5186618 GCF_015228065.2 Penaeus monodon
GCTTTATTTCCTTATTCTCCCTCTCTTCTTCTTCTTCTTTACTTTACCTCTTCCTTCATTCTTTATGTGGTCTCCTTCTTCCCCATCTTCCTTTCTCTTCTCCTTCTACTCCTTTCGATATTTTATCATCAGTTCTCCTTCTTCCTCTGCTCCCTCCCCTCCTCCTCCTCCTTCTCCCTCATCCCCTCCTTCTTCATACCTCTTTCCCTTTCCTTTCCCTCCTTCTCCTTATCTCCACTTCCCCCTCCTCTTTCTCCCCTCTTTCACCTCCTTTCCCTTCTCCCCCTTTCTCCCTTCTCTTTCTCCCTACCCCTTCTCCCATCTTTCCCCTCCTTCTCCTTCTCCCCTCTTTCACCTCTTTCTCCGTCTTCCCTCTTTCCCCTCCTCCTCCTCCTCTCCTCTTTTACCTGCTTCTCCTTCTTCCTTCTTTCCCCTCCTCCTCCTTCTCCCCTCTTTCCCCTCGCCTTTCGCTAATACAAGGTCTCCTTCCCAGGGTGCCCCTTCCCCAATTTCCCCTCGGGGGATGTCGCTTCCCCTTGGCACTGTGCCATTCCTCTCTACACTTGATAATCCTCTTCGACATTTTCTTCCTATCTGTTGCCTCTCCCTCTTTCTCTGTTTATCGCCCTCTTCTTTATCTTTCCTTCTCTCTTTCCGTGTCTTTCAGTCCTTTTCTCTGGTTCCTTATCTTCTCGTAAATCCTTCCCATAATTTTTCTTTGGGTGCTTCCTTCTCCTCCCATTTTCAGTCTTTCTATTCCTTCTTGTGTTTTCTCTCTTTCTCTTTTATTTTCTCTCCCGTTTCTTCTTCTTCTATTCCTTCGTTTAACCTCCTCCCATTTCTGACTATTCACCCTTTTGAGATGTTGACGTTACTACTATTTCCTGCTACTTTTGCATCTAGAGCCCCATCATTCCTATCCCCATTCTCGACCCCCAGCATTCCCCTTCCCTTCCCCAACCCCATCATTCCTATCAACATACGCAACCCCCATCATTCCCAGCCCCATTCCCCAACCCCCATCATCCCCAGCCCCATTCCCGTCCCCCATCATTCCCCTTCCCTACCCCAACTCCACCTCTGGAAAACCAAGAATAGAAAACGAATTTCATACAAGCCAGCAGACCCGTCCATGAAACTAATCAATGTCGCGCATGTTGCAGCGGACCG
>NC_051417.1:5186694-5187011 GCF_015228065.2 Penaeus monodon
AGAAGGGGAGGGAAGTAGGGAGGGGGAGGAAGGGAAAGGGGGGGAGGGGAAGGCTGAGAGGAGGGGAGTGAGAAGAGAGGGGAGGAGGGGGAAGGGGAGGAAGGGAAGGGGAAAGGCTGGAAGGAGAAGGGGAGGGAAGGAGAGAGGGGGGAGGAGGGAAGAGGCTAGGAAAGGAAAGAGAAGGAAGGGAGGAAAGCAGAGAGGGGAGCCATAGGAAGGAGAGGGAAAGGAGATATAGGGAAGGGAGAGAGAAAGGGGAGAGGGGGAGGAAAGCAGAAGAGAAGTAGATAGGGGAGGAAAGAAGGAGAGAGAGATAG
>NC_051417.1:5187321-5187421 GCF_015228065.2 Penaeus monodon
TCATCACGTGACCCGCCTCTCACGTGCCTGACCAGATTCCTCATGACGTCATAGATTCTCGACTCTTGAAAGTGTTAATCTGTTGACCAATTTTAGCACT
>NC_051417.1:5187883-5188056 GCF_015228065.2 Penaeus monodon
TTAACGGACGCAGAATACCTTCGAGCCGCTATGCAAAGAGGCGAAAGGTAATTCCTTTTCTTAGTCGGTCGGTTGCTATCGGACGCTGTCAGTGGAGATTTAACCGAAGAAAAATCCGGTGGGAGAGCGGTGCCTTGTTTATTTTTCATTTCTGATTTTTTTTTATGGTTATT
>NC_051417.1:5188249-5188977 GCF_015228065.2 Penaeus monodon
CGTATATAGGTAAATGGACTGGTAGACAGATGTGTATAAACCTATTCCAAAATTTTCTGATCTGTTTTTATATTCTTTACGATTTGGAAAAAAATACAAATCAGCACATTTCTCTTTTTAATACGAGTCACGACAGAGGAAAATAGCAGCATTTTTCTTTTTTTTTCGTTTAACTTCTACCACTATAACATGGAAAAAAAACAACTTTAACATTTCACAACGCTCAACACATTCGTTTTATTCTCTTAAACAGCACATTAATTATGCAAAAGATACAAATGACTGAAATGAGTCGTGTCCTTGTGCTTACGTCACCACATTGCGAAAACGGGGGATGGAGAGGAAGGGAGGAAGAGGAAGGGGGAGGGGGAGGAAGCTGGGAGAGAAGGGAGAAGAGGAAAGGAGAGGAAGGAGAGAGGGAGGGGCAGTGAAAAGGGGATAATAGGCAAAAGAATAGGAAGTGGAAAGAAGGAAGATGGGAGAGAAAGGAAAGAAAAGGGGGAAAGGGAAGAGGGGAAGAAGATAAGAAGTGAAGAGGGAGGAAAAAAGGAAGGAGACACAACAGAAGAGTGAAGGAGGGAGGCAGTGAAGGTGCAAAACGGAGAAAGGCGAGAGCAATATACTACGTCATTACATATCTTATCATTGAGAAGGACAGGACCCTTCTACTGTACTACACACTGTGCTGTAGCTTCTACCATATTTCTGTAACTTATGTAACTGTTTCC
>NC_051417.1:5189147-5189305 GCF_015228065.2 Penaeus monodon
GAAAGTGTACACGAGTGTGTGTGTGAACTGAAACACCATTATAATAGTATTTAAATTTTTGTTTTGCTATCGCTTATTTTCATTTCATATTCGCTCACTATTTAAATGAATTTATGTTACGTTCACTTACGTAGCTGTTTACGAGGTCACTCATGTTC
>NC_051417.1:5189469-5189595 GCF_015228065.2 Penaeus monodon
GGCCATCAAAGACTCTCTCCGCTAAAGGCTTGGAAGAGAGTGAGGCTGTATAAGGCCGTGCAAGCCGCCCCTCCCTCAACACTAATAGCTTTTCGAGGGAATTCGGATCTCTTTTTTCTCTCTTTA
>NC_051417.1:5189684-5189788 GCF_015228065.2 Penaeus monodon
GATCTTCTTGACTCCACCATCATTTTCTCCTTTACCTCCCCGTTCATCTTCGTCATTATCACAGTCATCGTATTTTTATTATTACCATTAGCCTCCTCTCCCTG
>NC_051417.1:5190026-5190115 GCF_015228065.2 Penaeus monodon
CACGCTTCCCCCTCGACAGACCGGGTCGAGAGAGGTCAACCCTCTGATCAATACATTACTTTCTCCACTATTTTCGAGCAATTTCATAA
>NC_051417.1:5190656-5191149 GCF_015228065.2 Penaeus monodon
TCTGAGAAGCACGCCAAACCATCGATCCAATCAATCCGCAAATCTGAACCTACCCCACTAAATATCCTTCCGAAAATAACCCCCAACTCCCCAACCCCACGCCCCCCACTCCGTCACCTCCCCCCCACTCCCCACTCCGTCACCTTCCCACCCTCCTCCCCCGCGCCATCTATGATCCACAAATCACAAACCCACACGTACCTTCCGAAACAAAGACCCTCACGGTACAACTTCTACAACAACACTAACCCGACGACGCACAACGAAACGCGTCTGAACATCTTCGCGAACGTCTAAAAGCGTCGAGGAAGTAAGAATAAACACGAATCCAAGACGCAGAGTAAGAGATCTTGAAGCTTCTCGAAAAGCTCCTCCTCGCAAGGACAGTGACGCAAAACAGGCGTTCGAGACTTGCTTACAGCTTGAGGTTTTATTTATACTGGACGTGTTGGCTTGCTTTTCCCCTTCCTCGCTGGCTTGACGTTGGCTTGGG
>NC_051417.1:5191487-5191836 GCF_015228065.2 Penaeus monodon
TTACGTGCGTGTGCGCGCGCTTGCGTACGTGTATATGTAATTGGAACAAAAAAATACGAAACCGAATCATTTTCCATAAACTGATTGCAAAAAAATAGCCAAATAACCCCAAGATCTAACTCGAAACAGCACAAGAGAAGGGGCGTCGCTACGGAGGGGGGGGGGGTGGACGCCCGAGACCGGCCTCCCCGCCCACCTGCCGCCCGTCAGCTGGGAGGGAACCGTCCGCCTCGCCCACCAAGCCCGTTAAATCCCTAGATTAATCCGTCATTCGTGGATTAATCAAATGAAGTAATGGAGAGAAAGATCGTATAAAAGGATTTTTTTTTCTCTCTCTCTCTCTTATTCT
>NC_051417.1:5191917-5192036 GCF_015228065.2 Penaeus monodon
TTTTTCCCCCCTAAATAATCGTTCGCTTTAAATCGGGTCTGCCGTTCGCATAAGGATCTCGGATTCACACGGATCGCACTCGCAGGAGGCTTAGTGAGTGAAGTTCGTGATAATAATAC
>NC_051417.1:5192134-5192370 GCF_015228065.2 Penaeus monodon
TATATAGAAAAACGAAAGCATAAAAAAAAACTGTTAGGAGGATTTTGAACAGAAATCTCACACAAGACAGACAGACAGACGGCCATTTTCGAAAACGTACGAAACAATACCGCTAGTTAAACTTGACCAAGCTTTTAAACAGACAAATAGCTAATTTACACAAACACAAATGCCGTTAGGGGAGCCTGTGCAAATTCTTTTATTTTTTAACAGAAGCACAGACAGACACGGGAGGG
>NC_051417.1:5192645-5193065 GCF_015228065.2 Penaeus monodon
ACTCAAAATAGTAGTTAATTCCGCTGACAAAGAAGAGAAAAAAACGCACAGCTTTCAGAGTGTAGCTTCTGTTTCTACTCCTGCTGACACTCTTGCGTCAACCACGAGCGAGCCGAGACGGAAATCACGCCTCAAGCACTGCCCCTGCTTCCGCTTCTCCTGCTGACACTCCTGCCTCAACCGCGGGCGAGCCGACAAGCCCCTGCTTCTGCTTCTCCTGCTGACACTCCTGCCTCAACCGCGGGCGAGCCGAGGCGCAAATCACGCCACATAACAGTGTAAAACATCGATCACATATTACAGCACATGCCAGCCAGTCTTCTTGCTTGCTTGTTTTCATTTTTTTTTAATACTTGTTTATATTATTCTCTTTTCGTTTTTTTTAATTGAATTTAATTTATTTTTCTATTTATTTCGTTC
>NC_051417.1:5193377-5193535 GCF_015228065.2 Penaeus monodon
TAAACCAGGAGTGACCTCGGGGGAAGCGAAGGCGAGGAATGACGAGGCAACGAAGAAGGAGAAGGGAAAGAAAGGATGATGACTCGACAGAAAGAGGAGAAATGCGAAAGAATGCGAATGAAGGAGAAACAGGAGAAGGGGAAGCGAAGAGGAAGAAG
>NC_051417.1:5193738-5193968 GCF_015228065.2 Penaeus monodon
CAACAGTACATCCTTCCCTCAACGATATTGCAAACTATCCATCTAGTTTTTTCTTTCCCTCACTTTTTCTTCTTAAACCAACTAAAATTAAACTATTCGCCCCTCCCTCCCTCCCCCACCCCCAACGCACTCAATACATTTCCGAACAAACGTACCCAACGCAACTGACGATAAAACAAGCAAATAAACAAAAAAATAGCATTACAACCGGCTCTGGCACCCACACTTTC
>NC_051417.1:5194367-5194482 GCF_015228065.2 Penaeus monodon
TGCGCTGCCAAGCGGTCGATACGAGGAATTGTGTCACCAGAGAAGGGGGAAGTTACAGTGCCAGAATGCCAACGTGTACGGGCGCAGTGTATAAATATTCTAAGGCCCAAAACAC
>NC_051417.1:5195420-5195820 GCF_015228065.2 Penaeus monodon
ATCGATCAGCGCCTTGCAAGCTGCAAAGGGGGAGTGCAGTAGCGTGTTGTCGCGTTGCAATGTGGACTGCACGTGCCCACACAGCTCCAAGGAAACACTACACGTCTCCAGCAGGTCGTACTCAATGTAACGGCGAGTAACGTGACGCCTTGGGGACCGGAAGTCATAACGGAGTTTTATGCGATTTATTTTCATTTTTTTTCTCTTTTTTTAAGATTCTTTGGAAATTATATGTATTTTATCTTTTTTTGTGTGTGTGGATATTGTTTTGATTTATAATATATATGTATATATTTTTTTTTGGGGGGGGGGAGAGAGATGGGAAGTTAAAAAGAAAGAAAAAAAAATGCCCGTCTTCTATTTTCGCAACCTCTTTTTTTATCGTTTTTTGGATATACAG
>NC_051417.1:5195845-5195983 GCF_015228065.2 Penaeus monodon
ATATAAGAGATAGACAAGAGCTTCTTGTAAGAATAAGTGTTATGATCTCTCGATTCTTTCTAATCAATCGTAGGAAATCCTCCGCGAGAGCGTGAGAAACTTGGCACGGTCTGTGAGTGCCTCCTCCGTTTAGCTTCC
>NC_051417.1:5196172-5196426 GCF_015228065.2 Penaeus monodon
ACCTTGTTACAGTGATCATGAGCGAGTCCAACCACAGGTCTCATGGCAATAACGGGCTTCACATGCCTACGAACGGGCCCCGTGCTGATGTGCCGCTGTGCATGTCGCTCAGTTCTTGTCCCCTTGTCATGGCACCCGCGCACCTGCTACTTTCCATCACTTGGCGCAATGGAGTAACAAGCATCCTATCCAACTAACGGGGCCACAAGTCTGCCGCTTTCGTTTTGGTGCTTGGATATATGGCAACGCCGGGG
>NC_051417.1:5196501-5196879 GCF_015228065.2 Penaeus monodon
CTGGGTTCACGCTGGTCATGTTGCAAGATATCGCTTCGGGGACCTGTCTATATCTCTCTTTGCTTGGCACTGTCCCTCTTCTTAAATCCGCGTGGCACAGTTAGATACGACCCCAGAAGTGCTTGAAAGAACTTCATTGATTTGCCCGATTGATAAATTACATGCCGTAAGCAGCGCGTCGGGGGTTGTAGCAGAAGGCGAGAACTGGCAGCCCGACCTCCCATGAGAGGAGCAATGCACTACAGCTAAATCCGGTTTTTGTATCCTCGTCTCTGCCCCACGCGAGTTAGGGCCACTACCCGTTACACTTGTATCATGCGTAGGCTGTCAATTGTGCGTTTTCAGGCCAAGACTGCATGCTGGATTGCGTAAGGGGAT
>NC_051417.1:5196924-5197060 GCF_015228065.2 Penaeus monodon
CTTCGTCATTTTGTCACTATGGTCGTTCCCCCTTTGCTTCCTTTCCCGCGGACCTAGTTCGGCTTATAGACACTGTATGTTCAGCTAATGAAATTTCAGTCTTCGAGCAACGTTCATATTTAATGTCCAATGTTGA
>NC_051417.1:5197195-5197357 GCF_015228065.2 Penaeus monodon
CACCCCCACCCCCCAAACTTAAATGCAAAAGCTCTGTGTTCTCTCCGTTCAACTTTAACCTGTACCAGTGGATGCGAGTTTACATACATGCATCAAAAGGTAGCGATTGTTGTCCATACGAAGTTGCTTTGGCCTCTGGATCTGCTAACTTACGACACAATC
>NC_051417.1:5197385-5197786 GCF_015228065.2 Penaeus monodon
TGGCCGAGGGTAAAAACTGGGTTAACATTTTTTTTTTCAAGAAGGGGTTATTTTTGCTTTTAATATTTACTGTGATTTTTTTCCCTTCTTCTTCTTCCTCGTCTAATTACCGCACATTTATGAAATCAATTGAATTGATATGGAATATTATTAGGCAATAAACTTTCCTAGACACAGATTAATAAAAAGACCCGGTTGTAAGTACAGCACTAACTATCCATTATAAATTTCCTGTGAGCATCTGCAGGTTAAAAACGTCATCAAACATGCACATTAGAACAAGCATTTCTCAACAGACATTTTTATCCTGTTTCAGAAACCTTGCAGCATCTTGGACCTGCAGCTTGCGGAAGATCCAAGCTTGAGTTGCAATCGACTGGGTTTGCAGACTGGCCGGGTAA
>NC_051417.1:5198031-5198524 GCF_015228065.2 Penaeus monodon
GGAATATGTACGTTCGCTTGTGTTCGGCGTAAAATCTTTCATACGTAAAAGCTCTTAACACAAGTTCTTGCTTGGCTCCTGAGCTGTCTGGCACAGTTCTAAGTACCCAGACCATTCCATAACTTTCGGGGACCAAGAATGTATGCGTTTATACACATGTAATAAAAGCACATACACATACATTAATGTCCATAGGTACACTCCGTCCTCACACCGACACACACACTATGTAATCTCATAACTCAATCACAGAATCTGGTAATTCACTAACCCTCCGCTTACAAAGAACTAGTCCCGCCAAGGGAATGAGGGAATAAGCGCAAGCACGAGACGAGGGAGAGACGAGTAATAAGGGGAGTCGCGGTGCACCAGATCTCGAACGAAGGCGAGACTCATTTTTCGTACTCCCTTGAATGCGGGAGAAATGACGAGGGGAACCGGAATAAAGAGAGGGGTGAAAATTGGCGTGATGCAACACAGAGGACTGGGGTTC
>NC_051417.1:5199215-5199294 GCF_015228065.2 Penaeus monodon
CGGTTCACCGACCTAGAGTAACCGGTCCATCACAAGAAGAGAGTAAATATGTAGCAAAGAGTAATGGCGGTTCAGCACC
>NC_051417.1:5199313-5199766 GCF_015228065.2 Penaeus monodon
GAACACATTTCCCAAACGCTTCATTTTTTTCGCCTTCAATAATGACATTTCCCATTAGAAACTAGGTCTCAAGTAAATCTAAAAAATGATCAGGGGGATATATGCAAGGGCAAATGGACTCGGGGGTGGGGGGGCTTCAGCAAACAGCCAATAGATGGCACTAGTATCTCAATACAGATTAACGCCATCTATTGACAGGTATTCTCATTAGCACTAACGCCATCTGTTGATCGAGCTTGACTCTCCTTCCAATATATAATCTTGGTTTGCTATCTCATTATCGTCACCGTCTCTCATCACCATCAACTACTTGCTATCATCAGCAATGATGGAATAATTACGGTAATTATTGCCATCGTTATTAATTTGACAATTTATACTGGATTGCCGCGTTTACCGTTCGTTTCCAGTGAATCATCTTCCGCTTCTGGATTCATTTTTTTCTCTCTCGCG
>NC_051417.1:5199942-5200176 GCF_015228065.2 Penaeus monodon
AGCCTGACCTTTGAAAGTAAGCAAAGGTCACCGCGAGGAGGAGGGTGGAGTCTACACTTACGCGAATGTGACCCCGATTCACGACCTTTCAAAATGAGATGAAACGAGATCGGAGAACGGACGTTTAAGGTCGAAAATCCCAAAGCGGATAGACGGTACTCGCACCCTTAGCCGAGCGCGGGTTCCGTTCGGCGGAGCTCGGGGAGAGGGCTGGACATTTAAAAATGGCGAGCG
>NC_051417.1:5200207-5200487 GCF_015228065.2 Penaeus monodon
GAAGTTCAGTCGTGTGACCTATTGCATGTTGCATTCCCCTATCCCCTCTCCTGGCCTCTACCCCTCCCCCCCCTCTTAGCCTCCTCCCCTCCCCCCTCTTGGCCTCTCTCCCCTCCCCCCTCTTGGCCTCTCCCCTCCCGCCTCTTGGCCTCTCTCCCCTCCCCCCTCTTGGCCTCTCTCCCCTCCCCCTCCTGGCCTCTACCCCTCTCCCCTCCTGGCCTCCACCCCCCCCCCTTCCAGCTTATATCGAGACCCATCCCCGAGAGAACGTCTGAAACAC
>NC_051417.1:5200679-5200794 GCF_015228065.2 Penaeus monodon
GTTGTCCCTTTCTTTATCACCCTCAATTTCTCCTCTCCCTCCCCATCTATCTCTCCATTCTCTCCCTTCCCTTCCCTCTCTTCCCTCCCATAACCCATCTTTACTCTGCTCTATT
>NC_051417.1:5200840-5201002 GCF_015228065.2 Penaeus monodon
CCCCCCACACACGACTCCTAACAAACCCACTTAACAGTTCTCACCCCCCCTCCTACCCCTAAGAATAACATCCACGTCATGCACAGAAAAAAAGGTCATTCCACACATTTTATCATGCAAATCAGCCTCTTAAAACCCGCACTGCATGACCCTCTTGTGCGG
>NC_051417.1:5201177-5201374 GCF_015228065.2 Penaeus monodon
ATAAGAAAGGGAACGTGTTTTGGAGGATCGAATACCAAGATTTGGATTTCGGACGATGCTCTTTTGTTATGTGGAGAGGGTTTGGCGCGTTGTCTTTGAATGGAAAAGTATATGTAGAAAGGGGATTGAAGTTAAATTAGAAGCTATACATGTTGTTGGCGCAGTAGTGTAGTTGCTGTTGTGGAGAGGGTTTGGCG
>NC_051417.1:5201465-5202152 GCF_015228065.2 Penaeus monodon
TTTAAAGAAAAACAGGTATAAAAGGGGATAGAGGAAGATGTGGCTGATACCCAAACCCAAGGCCGATGTAGGAGGCTCTCGCGCGGGGGGGGGGGGGGCAGCGTAGGCCTAAATGCGTAGGACACTCGCGGGTAAATAGGGGAGAAAGGGAGAAGGAAAAAGTTAAAAGGAGAAACTCTAAATACCTAGGTAAATAGAGGAGAAAGAGAGATGAAAAAAGAAGGGGAGAAAGATAAAGATAAAAAGATAATCATTAAAACAAGAAACAGAGACAGAAAAAAAAACACACACAAACGAAATAAATAGTGAAAAAAACGAAAAAGCGAAGAGAGGAAAAGAAGACAAAAAAACAAAAACGAAAAAGCGAAGAGAGGAAAAGAAAAAACAACAAAAACGAAAAAGCGAAGAGGAAAAGAAAAAACAACAACAAAAACGAAAAAGCGAAGAGAGGAAAAGAAAAAACAACAACAAAAACGAAAAAGCGAAGAGAGGAAAAGAAGACAAAACAACAACAAAAACGAAGAAGCGAAGAGAGGAAAAGAGGATACACGGCAGCAGCGCCCACCGGCATGGCTCGGTATGTGTTATACAGGAGATGCGTTGTATCATACGATCCTCCCTTGAATACATCGTCCGAGGAGCAACTCGGTCAGTTTATCCAATCTATGTGGCCGGGGCTGGTCTGGA
>NC_051417.1:5202877-5203058 GCF_015228065.2 Penaeus monodon
TTTCATCCCCAACGAATTCCCTCCTCCGATTACCATAATCTCCATCTCAGACGAAACCTGAGATGGGAACTTCGTGTGATAATCTGGGAGCGAGCGAGTGACTGCAGCGGTGCGGTTCGGACTCCATAATTGTTTATAGTTCTTGTCATACCGCAGTCATGGGTTTTCTGCCAGGAGAGGG
>NC_051417.1:5203710-5204397 GCF_015228065.2 Penaeus monodon
GTAATCGATGAATAATTCAAAAGGAAGTGATAACACACTATAGAAATTAGGTTACGCAGCGTGGGTATTCCGCCGGCCATTATCGTCACAATCGCCCTTATCAACGCGCCTATCTCGATCGTGCATTGTCTTCGTACGGCCACGACCTTTGGGGGAAGGCCCTCTCGACAGGTCCAGTGGTCGCCAGGTCAGCAAGTTGCTTCCCTTTTTACAGGTCAGCGGGTAAGCTCCTTTCTTTACAGGTCAGCAGGTAAGCTCCCTTGTTCACAGGTAAGCAAAATTTACAGGTCTGTAAGCCGTTCCTTTTTTACAGGTCAGCTGGTCGCTCCCTCTCTACAGGTCAGCAGGTAGCTCTCTCTTTACAAGTCAGAAAGTCGCTTCTTCTTTACAGGTAAGCAGGTAGCTCCCCCTTTGGAAATACAGGTGAGAAAGTCGCTCTTCTTTACAGGTCAGCAGGTAGCTCCCCCTTTACAGGTGAGAAAGTCGCTTCTTCTTTACAGGTCAGCAGGTAGCTCCCCCTTTACAGGTGAGAAAGTCGCTTCTTCTTTACAGGTCAGCAGGTAGCTCCCCCTTTACAGGTGAGAAAGTCGCTTCTTCTTTACAGGTAAGCAGGTAGCTTCCTCTCCTTGTCAATTAGTCCTTCGTCTTCCTCTTCGGGTTGCCTAGGTACTTTCCTCTCCTGGTTAA
>NC_051417.1:5204443-5204514 GCF_015228065.2 Penaeus monodon
TCCTTTCCATCTCTACTCGTCCTTGGCTATTTATCCTTTCGACCAAGTCAGACAATCATCCCCGGGGACGG
>NC_051417.1:5205025-5205124 GCF_015228065.2 Penaeus monodon
GCCAGCCAAAACCCATGGCCTTTCCTCTCCACGAGCCCAGGACGCGTCGCTCTCCAGGACGCCCGCAGGATGTGATTTATTAACGGGATATTAACGCAA
>NC_051417.1:5205180-5205978 GCF_015228065.2 Penaeus monodon
TGGATCGTGGTTTTGAGGTGGATCGTGGTTTTGAGGGGGATCTTGGGGTTGAGGGGGACCTTGGGGTTGAGGTGGACCTTGGGGTTGAGGGGGACCTTGGGGTTGAGGTGGACCTTGGGGTTGAGGTGGACCTTGGGGTTGAGGTGGACCTTGGGGTTGACGGGGACCTTGGGGTTGAGGGGGACCTTGGGGTTGAGGGGGACCTTGGGGTTGAGGGGGACCTTGGGGTTGAGGGGGACCTTGGGGTTGAGGGGGACCTTGGGGGTGAGGTGGACCTTGGGGTTGAGGTGGACCTTGGGGTTGAGGTGGACCTTGGGGTTGAGGTGGACCTTGGGGTTGAGGTGGACCTTGGGGTTGAGGTGGACCTTGGGGTTGAGGGGGACCTTGGGGTTGAGGGGGACCTTGGGGTTGAGGTGGACCTTGGGGTTGAGGTGGACCTTGGGGTTGAGGGGGACCTTGGGGTTGAGGTGGACCTTGGGGTTGAGGGGGACCTTGGGGTTGAGGGGGACCTTGGGGTTGAGGGGGACCTTGGGGTTGAGGGGGACCTTGGGGTTGAGGTGGACCTTGGGGTTGAGGTGGACCTTGGGGTTGAGGTGGACCTTGGGGTTGAGGTGGACCTTGGGGTTGTGGGATAAAACCGTGTGGAAAAAGGATGGGCTGTGTGTAGGGGGGGGGGGGGGCAAGGAGAGACATTAAGATGCGATATCGGCTATCCCTGAGCCATTCTGACCCCTATGACGTTCTTGCCCGAAGGACGAATATCGCTTGCACACCAGAGTGGAAGCCCAGGTGACGTGT
>NC_051417.1:5206021-5206140 GCF_015228065.2 Penaeus monodon
CCTCCTTTTTCTTTTTTTTACATTATTTTGCATAACACGTGGACGTCATAGCTGTTTTAATACGTGCGTGCAGTGAAATTACGGTGCACAATGGGGGGGTGAATGCAGTGATTTCAAAG
>NC_051417.1:5206339-5206536 GCF_015228065.2 Penaeus monodon
AATAAGGGAAAACGCCGATAAGAGTCACCTGATTCAAAAGATAAAATCTCACTCCTCTTAAACCTCAAGTATCGGATTAAAAAATAACGCTATGTCATCCCAACATACCTGATATACTCCCTTCCCTATTCGATATGTGATATGTTATCCTTCGAAGATTCAAGAATATCCCTTCTACAATCTTAGAATTAACTAAC
>NC_051417.1:5207059-5207423 GCF_015228065.2 Penaeus monodon
GCTACCCGTCACTCTTCCCAGTCAACACCCAATCACCCTGCCACTCTTCCCCGACACCTTCTCAATAACTATCACCCTTCACCCTTAAATTCATCCTTGAATCGTTTGTAACGCAAGCACACCCATCCCTAAAATCACCCTAAATGCAGTCATCATCTTTAAACCCTAAAATGAAAAAAGAGTGAGGAAAAAAAACACCCTTAAAATAAGTCACCTTTAAAAAAAATATCCTTTACCACAGACCACCCTTATCGTACACCGTTGCCAATCAGGTTATATAACGTGTTGAAACCCAACTAACCTGTAGCTGGCAACACTGCATCTTAATAATTTTTTAAACGAAATTTCTCATCTTGTTTTTTGG
>NC_051417.1:5207738-5207855 GCF_015228065.2 Penaeus monodon
AGAGAGTGTCTAGTCCAGTGAAGACCCTAAGCGCAAGAATGCATAATTGTATATAAATGTCAAGCGAAGAGAGAGTGGTCGAATAAAGTTACACGCGAACTCACACACTTCCAGTGT
>NC_051417.1:5208229-5209160 GCF_015228065.2 Penaeus monodon
TTACACGCAATGGAGTAAAATTCATAGCACACATGTGTATAACTGACCACTAAAGATTCGGAACAAAATGATTCGGAACAAAACTTATCCCTGTGAAGCACGTTTCACTTTTCGAAATCATATATGAACATTTTTTTTAAACCCTGTTGAAAAATGTTAAGAGAAATTGGTTACCTATCTAATGTTGTTGTTTTTTTAAGCTGGCGGTGAATCATCAATATGTAAACAAGAATGACAGTTGGGATGAAAACATAGGAGACAGATAAGTAATCAAAGCGATTTCTGTGTTCATATTTCATTCTTAAATTGTTAGAAAGCTGGAGAAAGGACAGAGAGATGAGGAAGGGGGGTGTAAGAGGAAGATGAGGAGAGTAAGATCAAAGAAAAGAATAAGAGAAAAGTTTCGAAATTCAGGTGCACCTCCCCCCCCCCCCAAAAAAAAAAAAAAATCAAAGATGGAGAAGAGGCAGGCTCCTTGACGCGCACAATCCTCCTGCCACATCCTCCTGGCACCCTTAACGCGGATCCGGACACGCGATAACCCTTAAAACACTTGCCACTTGACACCCTAAGTGCTCTCTCCTTCCATTCGTATCAGGTAATCTAATTGGCGAAGGAGTATCAAGAGGACGCGAGAAGGGGGAGGAGTTAACGCTTGATCGGTGCAAGGTGATTGGCTGAAACGGACTTTGAGGCATGAATGGTCGAAGGCGATTGGCTGAAACGAATTTTAAAGGTATCAATGGTGGAAAGCGATTGGTGCGTTTGGAGTTAAAAGGCACGGATGGCGGACGGTGATTGGTGGGAAGGTCTTACTATCCTTCCATCGGCTTTGGAAGACTTTTTTCCCAAGACTCTAAAAGGTAACTTCTATATTAAGAAGGAGTGTGCCAAGACGAGAGGAGGGGGAGGAAGAGGAGATTCAGAAGAC
>NC_051417.1:5209313-5209452 GCF_015228065.2 Penaeus monodon
TAAAGCACGCAAGCGATGCCACACGTCTTGCTCCCGACCAGCTGTTTGCTCCTCTGAGTTCGCAAAGCTTCACCTCAACACCAAAACTACGTTCTCTAATCTAACGCTCTTCCCTACTACGCACCAACCTCTTTTAGAC
>NC_051417.1:5209497-5209735 GCF_015228065.2 Penaeus monodon
GTCACCATACACCTTTACATAACTTTCTTTTGTTCAAGCCTAAAAAAATAAAAAATAAAATGAAGGCTCCAGGTATATGATATGACGTAATGAGTCTGCAAGGTGGACACAGCCGGGGATTTACAAGTAGCCCCTAAAGTGACTCTCGAGGCTCAATCTAGCCTTGTAAGGAAAGAACTGAGGTTTCGCCCTTCTGGCTAATCAATACTCTTCCTTGTTAAGATATATTTTCTTTCGT
>NC_051417.1:5210025-5210111 GCF_015228065.2 Penaeus monodon
GGAAGTTACGGCGCAGAAGCAAGAGCGAAAGCCTGAATAACAAACGACAGATGTAAGGTTTCAGCTAAATACATAGCATTCCCGTA
>NC_051417.1:5210175-5210269 GCF_015228065.2 Penaeus monodon
GTCAAAACAGTGGTTTCTATTTTGTTATAATTATCATTATTATTCTTTTTTTTTTCCCCTTTTTCTTTCTTTGCCTTACCTTCTAGCTCCTTGT
>NC_051417.1:5210543-5211084 GCF_015228065.2 Penaeus monodon
CCGCCCACACGCACATCTGGATCTTCCGCCCGTAACTGCATCTTGCACGTTGCATCGAGCCCATCTTGCAGCGAGAGATGACGAGTTGATTTTATTTGCATAGAAAGAGTTTGCTATTTTGCCTTCGTGTTGCATCTGCCTCGTTCGTTGTTTGTGCCTGTGTTTGTTTGCCTGTGTTTTTGTGTTTGTTTGCCTGTGTTTTTGTGTTTGTTTGCCTGTGCTTGTGTTTGTTTGTTTGTTTTTTTTTGTGTGTGTTTATGTTGGTGTTTTTGCGTCCGTGTGTTGCTGTGTAGGTTTATATTTGTGTTTATATGTCTGAGTGTGTGAAGAATATGTTTTTTTCTGTTTGTTTATTTGTTTTTGAGTGTGTAGTATGTGTTTAAGGTTTGCATATATATATTTTTTAATGTCTATTTTCATGTTTTGTTTCTAATGTGTGTGTTTCTCCTCCTTCTCGAGTTGACCGTTGCTGCGCCAAATTATGTTCTCGGTTTTCTCTGCTTCTGTTTTGCCTATCCTGCGTAAGCCTTTCCCTCAATTA
>NC_051417.1:5211395-5211500 GCF_015228065.2 Penaeus monodon
GCTCTGAACTCCACTACTGCTATCCATCAACCTCAATTCCACTCCCTCTCCACCCTCCTCTCTTCCTTCAACGCTCCACTACACGTCTTCCACAATTCAATGCCC
>NC_051417.1:5211855-5212040 GCF_015228065.2 Penaeus monodon
TGAAGCTACATCCTATCATCGAACGTGTCATATCTGTTACGCTTGCTCTTTATTTCTGAGAGTTACTACTTCTCAAGCTATCATCTCGTTATGCCTCTCCTTGAGACTGCTGCCTTCCGCTGCAGTCGCTTGCGCGACTCCCGAGGCTATACTCTCGTCTCTTGATCCTCCCTGAGCCTCTCGTC
>NC_051417.1:5212446-5212819 GCF_015228065.2 Penaeus monodon
ACATATCCACGTATAGACTCATCGCAGCCCCCAAAACACCTGTGCATTGGAACATGTGAAGTGTCCGTGTACATGCGTGTGTACATGTGTACATTTCACACCTGCGCCTACGTCAGAACACACATGCGACGTAGGGGAGGGGGGGGGGGAGGAGGTACAAGTGTTTCGTGTTTTGATATGTGTAACGGTCTGACCACGTGATAGGAAGCAAAATGTCAGTGATAATACAAGTGTTCATTGTGTATATAAATATCATATAAATATCTTGTATTAATGTCAGTTAATACAAGGAAAAATGTGTTTCCGGGGGTCGCGTGTGTAAATATGTTATGTTTGTTCCTACGTGGAAACAAAGCCTACATAATCACATGTT
>NC_051417.1:5213084-5213258 GCF_015228065.2 Penaeus monodon
CCATTCACATGAATACATCAAGAAACGGCCAAACCGGATACAGCGTCGCAGAGTAACACGGTCACACTGTCATGCACAGCTGTCACGCGCCAGTGTGTCATGCGATAAGTCAGTAAGTCGCAGGGTTCTGAACCATCGAACCGGACATACTGCGGGCGTTTCTTACAATACTTC
>NC_051417.1:5213659-5213744 GCF_015228065.2 Penaeus monodon
GCTCTGTTATCTGTTCTTTGTTCATGCCTGTTCTGATTCTTCCAAGTACGTCGCAAGACAAAGGGACTTTTAAGGACCAGAAACT
>NC_051417.1:5214416-5214566 GCF_015228065.2 Penaeus monodon
AAATTTGTTGTACAGCTGCTCCCGCATTGTTACCCAGAGCCAGGGAGTCGCCCCGCGGAACATACACCCACTGATGCCAGATCCAGGGAGTCACCCTCGTAATACAATACCGCGTGTAATGTGGGCGTGGGCGATCCGCGTTGACGCCCC
>NC_051417.1:5214924-5215035 GCF_015228065.2 Penaeus monodon
ATGTCTTGCGATTATTGCTTGCGAATTTCTGACATAACTCTTAGTCGTCTATTTAATGCCTTGGAATATTAGTGACAAAAAATTCTTGAGAACTATTCGAGAGACTCGGGA
>NC_051417.1:5215331-5215464 GCF_015228065.2 Penaeus monodon
ATAAAAACCCACGCTATCTGCGACGTCGACAATTAAATACCTCAAAATTGGCTCAGCGGCTGTGATATCGTAAGCCCCCTACCCCCCACCGACGAGGACGCCCCAAAAGTGCTGACCCGGAACGGATCTCTCG
>NC_051417.1:5215802-5216029 GCF_015228065.2 Penaeus monodon
AGATTAAAAAGAAAAAATGTTCACGGTGACTATTTCCCTTCTCAGTTACGTACATAATTTGGACTCGATCCCCTCCGGCCCGTTTTCTATTTGCGTTCCGTTTTCTATTACATATCCGTAAACGTCACAGTAATTACAGAAACGAGCTATTAATAGACTGTACGTGGAAGGGAAGTGTATTGGCAAGTACGTCTGCGTAGATGGGAGGGGTGGGGGTTGGGGGGTGA
>NC_051417.1:5217586-5217785 GCF_015228065.2 Penaeus monodon
CGCGAGAGTAAACAAACGAGCATGGGCGGGGCGAGAGATTACGCAATCACACCGCCCTCAGAGCCTAGCACTACGCCCCGACTACGCCCACGCCACTGACTGACGCCCAAACAGGAGAAAAAAAAGAGTACAGTAAGTACAAAGGGGGTTGATTACATTTATCTGCATTTCGGTGTACACTTTGCGAGATGACTTTCTC
>NC_051417.1:5218178-5218316 GCF_015228065.2 Penaeus monodon
TTAAAGGTGGGCATCCATGTTTGCCTTGAAAAGAATGCATAACTGAACAGTACTTCGTAAATGTACTGAAAATATATCTGAAAGTTCTCGAGAGATGATAAAGAGCAAGGTCAAACAACTGTCCTTTGAGCTGCGCGC
>NC_051417.1:5218452-5218647 GCF_015228065.2 Penaeus monodon
CCCCTTCCTATCCCCCTCCCATCCCCCCTCCTTCCCGTCCTCTCCTCTCCCCCCCTCCATCCCCCCCCCTCTTCCCTCCCCCCCCTCTACCCCAAGAGTATATAACAAAGTAAGATATTTCTTCATTACTTTTGTAGGATACTTTATGAGGCGTGATATGAGGCTCACAAACATCCAATCGCATCGTTTACTTTA
>NC_051417.1:5218914-5219071 GCF_015228065.2 Penaeus monodon
GGTGGGTGTTTGAAAAATATAACCAATGAATGAATCTAGTTTTATATAAGAAATTGTAAAAAATACAATTCATTAAATAAACCAAAAGTTATATATGTCACTCTTTCCCAGTACAGAGAGAGAGAGTGGAAAACAGGTTTAAAAACAGAAGGCGCGA
>NC_051417.1:5220031-5220177 GCF_015228065.2 Penaeus monodon
AAAAATATAACCAATGAATGAATCTAGTTTTATATAAGAAATTGTAAAAAATACAATTCATTAAATAAACCAAAAGTTATATATGTCACTCTTTCCCAGTACAGAGAGAGAGTGGAAAACAGGTTTAAAAACAGAAGGCGCGAATA
>NC_051417.1:5220928-5221123 GCF_015228065.2 Penaeus monodon
GGAGGAAAGAAGGAGGAAAGGAACAGAGATGGAGAGATGGACGAATACAGACAAACTACTGCAGACAGGTGACAGCAGATGTCTTTTTCAGACAGCAGCTCCGGTTTCGTTGGAGAGACAGGTATAGATAGAGAGGTTCAGGTACGACTGGATATGGGATTATGGGGTTATATTTGGACATGCAGAAAGAGGGAG
>NC_051417.1:5221395-5221529 GCF_015228065.2 Penaeus monodon
ACCTTAACCTCTATCCTATAACCTCTCTATCATAAGATATTCATTTTATTTGATTAACGTCATCTAAGGATTCAAATAATCTCTCTTCTTATTTATATAACGATTTATCTTTATTAAACAAACCTCACTCGACT
>NC_051417.1:5221568-5222019 GCF_015228065.2 Penaeus monodon
TACAGACATGAGGTCTCGGTGTTGCCATAAAGTGAGCTGTTGTTTAGTGATCCTTGTTATCAACTACGTGTACATTTTTGATAACAGATTTTATAAAAAATATTAACGTTTTCTAACACACTCTTATCATGTCAGGTTTTTTTTCTCATTTTACAAGGATTTACGGTAATAAATCATAATAATTCTCTTGCATATATAATAATGGCGATGAACAGTTGTGTCATCAAATCACCTTGGTTATATCACTCGATGAGATAGCTTAACTTAAATATAGTCGTCGGCAACTTAGTAAATCAAAGTTGGCAGTTAGTGTTTTCCGATTGCACAACTTGACTGCAATTATCACAGTACCGGAGACGTTGAATGTTGCAAACGCTTAAGTTGACGAGCAGTTCTATATAATGCAGGTCCTATGTGCGTGGAATAGATAGAGGCATTTAAAGATACAGGC
>NC_051417.1:5222343-5222516 GCF_015228065.2 Penaeus monodon
AAATAACCTTTCCATAAAATCAGGCATCTGTCACAGAGCTCATATCAGCTGTTCAGACACGAGGAGCGCCAGACACAGAGGCGTAATGGGACCTTATGGGGGCTTACATTAAGAGATCACTGCACACAAGGGCTTAATTCAACAGGATTTATCACTTTATTGTTGAATCAAAG
>NC_051417.1:5225164-5225414 GCF_015228065.2 Penaeus monodon
GTATTTCGCAACTCACAAGCCCACCGTATAAATACAAATGAAACAACCTTTGAGGTGGAAAAGTCACACGTCACACATATTCCCTGTCATACTTGTCAGAATCGTGTTCAATGGCCGGTGTTTCTCGTGCTGTTCTGTGGGAAGAGAGAGACGTGTGCGTAAGACGGGTCACTGTCTTGTCACTTTCGTTGTCATTATTTTTTCACTGATTTTTCGCTGTTTTAAGCTTGCGTTTGGTGTATATCGTCTT
>NC_051417.1:5225865-5226013 GCF_015228065.2 Penaeus monodon
GACCCTGACATCGACTGTACAAGGATGACGTCACAACAACCTGTAATTTATGATGTTTTGAAATCACATGATTGTATTTTTTTTTATTATATTTTATTTTTGTGTATTATTGTTCGTTTATTTGTTCAATTCGTGAGTGAGTGAGTGA
>NC_051417.1:5226305-5226874 GCF_015228065.2 Penaeus monodon
TCCCACATTCCCTTAATAAGGTCCATAGTCACTCCGAGTAATTACATGGCAGCAGAAATTGGACTCACTGACAACCCGTCATGAAGAGCAACAAGCACACAAAATGCAACGCTGTACGATAACCTAATGATATCCCAATGTGTTGCAACAGTACGAGTACGTCTGGCAGCGCAGCAGGGTGACAGAGACATCACTCGATTTAATATCATAAATAAAGAATGAAAATGATCAGGGAGAACAACATAAATATATGTCAAACTAACAAATACTACAAAAAAAGCAAAAAAAAGAAAAGGAAATGATAACACAAATCAATAAAACGCGTATCTATGCACATAAAAAAAACTGTTAATCATCTCTTTTTTTTCATAGATTTCTATTTTCCGGCTTCCTGCACCCTAGGAACGTAAAGAGGGGACAAATCATAAAGTTGCGTTAGGTTTAATTACAGCAGGGGACCGTTACGGAAGTTGAAGGTTAAAAGCACGCTAGGGCGAAAATTATTCAGTATATTATCAACCGTAACATGGAACGAAAAATGAAAAAAAATAAAAACTCCGGCTGTTATA
>NC_051417.1:5228526-5228689 GCF_015228065.2 Penaeus monodon
CACTTCCATTCTTTTATTTTGTGACGTGCATTTCCGGTCTATTTAGAAGGAAATGAAATAAATGGGTCGAGTGATTTTTTTTTTTTTTTATGTAGCATGGGCGGGTTTTTTTTCTTCCTATTTTTTTTTTCGTGACGTGATTGCGTACATATGCATACTTGGT
>NC_051417.1:5229240-5229304 GCF_015228065.2 Penaeus monodon
TAACACATATAAAAAATGGTATTAGCAATGAACAGATAAAGAGCAAAATCGTATGCTCAAATTA
>NC_051417.1:5229553-5229682 GCF_015228065.2 Penaeus monodon
GGGACTAAGCGAGTTTCTCATGTAAATTTCTTGAGAGGAGGATTGTCTCAACACTTATTTTGCATGCTGTTGAAATATTGCATATTGCACGAGCATCCCAACACTTCATATATAAGTCGGATAATTTTG
>NC_051417.1:5230715-5231145 GCF_015228065.2 Penaeus monodon
ACCATAAACGCCACGTGATCATTTATTAATGAAAAACGCATGTTCCCATCATACCAAGGTCAGATTTCATATTCTCTAAGCTCAAAATAGTTTAGTGGGAGAGTCACTGAGTCAATTTTATGTCCTTAGTAACCTTTACTAAGTTCTGATTAACAACTTTTCGGTTTGTTCGTAATATTTATACAGAGCATGAACAAAATTCACTGAGTTTAGTTTACGTTGTTTACTCACAAATCTCAAAAACTCGAAAAGGTTTTCCTAAATTTTTTGTCATAAGTCCAAATCTTATTCGATTCTAAATCATTAAACAAAATGAAAAAAAAACTGTCTTACGTAAATCTTCGCTCATCAATTCCATTCTCACTAATCCTTTTCAAACTTCATCGATATATTTAAATATGTATCCATAAGTTAAAAAATTATTCAGCCA
>NC_051417.1:5231249-5231721 GCF_015228065.2 Penaeus monodon
ATCTAAAAAAAAAAAAATTAAATTAAAAATAATAATAAAATAAAAAGATCATAGAATAATAACATCAACTCATAATAATAAATAATAACGAAATACAAAATAATAAAACAATAATAAAACTTTTTAAAGATTTAAAAAAAAAAAAAATTCTACTCGACGAATCTATCTGACTACATTTTTCCTCCTTCTTCATGAGTCGATGAGTCCACTGGGTGAGTCACGAGAGGATACAGTAGGTTATAAATGGGTCAGATCAATTTACAGGAATAGAGATGAAGCGTCATTTGTGGTAATTTCTTCATTAGTCATTTGCAAAATTGAATAAATATAGATTGCGCAATTTTGAGTGGTGAGATGTATATCGGGTCATTTGCCGTTCGTTTTGTGGCAATTTCTGTCATATCATCTGTGTCATTTTCTGTCTATTGCTCTTTCTGTGTCACTGTCTACCGCTCATCTTGTGTCACGGCAG
>NC_051417.1:5232171-5232316 GCF_015228065.2 Penaeus monodon
TCTCATCTATAAGTAGTATAATCTTAGATTTTTTACGTATACATTCATACCATATAACCTAGAAACAACATAAATAAACACTGATATATAGAAATGAGATATAGCTTCAGCACGACACTATATATCTCTTTCATCTCTCTCTTCT
>NC_051417.1:5233380-5233479 GCF_015228065.2 Penaeus monodon
AGATATATTTTTTTTGTTTTCTGCCATTCGCGATCCTATCCCCTATAACAAAACATCCCTTCCACTCTCTATCTCCTTCTACTACTTCAGTCTCCAAAT
>NC_051417.1:5234038-5234590 GCF_015228065.2 Penaeus monodon
CTTTTTTATACGTTTTGATGTTTTGCGAGTCTTCTCTACTTTATATCCTTGTATCTTCTCGCATCATCTCTATATTTAGCCTACGCATAGAGTAGAGAGAGAGAGATCTCATACTCTATATCATCCCTTCAAATGAAAGTTATCATTCCATACATATACAATTCAAAATCATAGTGTTCAGTTTATGCAATATACCAAGACAGCTATATAAACTGTGAAAAAGAAATACAAAAAAAAACGAAATAATATAGAGAAACAAGACAAACAACAACAAAAAAAACACAACTAACCAATCTACAAGAAACCATCAAACCACACCTAACCAACTCTCCAATAAACCTAGCGCCGGCGTGCCTAGCGACAGCATACAACCACAATGTCAAAATCAACCCGCCCGTGAGTGTTTCTACCGGGCCCTTACAATGCAGCTCTTGGGTAACACATGCAATTGACCGCAAAAACAAAGGAAAACACAGGGGCAGGCCAGGGACTCTCGTTACGATAACATACAGAGGAGAAGGTCATCATTAGTAGGGACATCCTGTGTCTGCT
>NC_051417.1:5236946-5237330 GCF_015228065.2 Penaeus monodon
ACTTTGGCAACACGTTTCTCTAAGACACGCAGGAGAAATTCGTTGCATAATTTCTCTGCAACATGAGAGCAACATCTGAATGACGTCATAGAGTGGGATAACTGATCTACACTGTGCTTGTGCATCAGAATTCACTTTCTTTGTTGCTTTTCCTCCTTCTTTCGGTCTAGGAAATATGAAAAAAAGGAAAATCCCGTTATATTTATCATCCTTACGTACACAACATACGTACCTAGTTATTGTATTGTCATTATTACATTTTGTGAGACCCGTGAAATCTCGAGATTACCGTAACATTATTATTGGTATTCGGTAGATAGTGATCTTCCGAGAAGCAAGTCACAGGGTACGAGATTAATCCGTGGCTGTGATGGAATAAGATGC
>NC_051417.1:5238091-5238234 GCF_015228065.2 Penaeus monodon
TTTCCTAACCAAAAAGAAATCATACTTGGCAACTGCTGATCATGTCCGGCGTCCTCTGTTCATGTCCTTTGCAAAAATCATGAGGATACGAGAGCAATGTTGGCTGGGAAGTGATATGAGGCCACACAGGGCAACATGAGAAG
>NC_051417.1:5238774-5238888 GCF_015228065.2 Penaeus monodon
GAGGCCAGTCTCTCTCTCCTCAATCATCCCAAAGGTTGAGTAATATCTTCGAGCATCAGAAGCCTTCGAGAAGCTACGTCGGCGGTTTTCGAGAAGCTGTTAAACGTGTGGTGA
>NC_051417.1:5238968-5239050 GCF_015228065.2 Penaeus monodon
CTCTCTCACCGTACACACATACAAACATACGTACTTTATCTATATATCTCTCTCATAAACACACAAACGCATACACACAATA
>NC_051417.1:5239270-5240099 GCF_015228065.2 Penaeus monodon
GTACACAAAATACCAGCAGCAGATCGTGAAGACACAGGTATAGCAGGTCCAAGCCTTAACTCGTGACCTGTTGTGGTCATCAACGCACGTTATTCTGTCACTGGGTCAGGCTTACCTAATGGGGGGGGAGGTAGGGAGGATGGAGGGAGAGAGGAAGGGGAGGTGGAGAGGGGAGGAAGGGGAAGTAGAGAGATGAGAGAGGGGAGGGGAGGTGGAGAGGGGAGTGTGGAAGGAGAGGGAGGAGAAGGGAGATAGTGGTTAAAAGAGGAGGGAGAGTGAGGGAGGGAGGAAGGGAGGTGAGATAGGGAGAGGAGGGGTGGTAGGCAGGGAAGGAATGTATGAGAGGGAAAAGGAGGTAAAAAGAGAGGAGATAGGCAAAGGAGAGGGTAGAGAGAGAATAGAGGAGAGAGAGCGTGTGAGGGGAAGGGGGAGATAACGTAGTCAGAGAAGAGAGAGTGAATAAAGAGAGGAAGAAAGAGGAGACACAAAATATAAAAGCGTATTTGGGTAAAGAGAGAGAGAGGAGCAGCCAAAGGGAAATGGAAGAAAAGGCGTAAGAAAGGGAAGGAGAAAGAGAGAGAAAGAAAAAAGAAAGAAAGGTAAAAGAAAGAGAGGAGAAAGAGAGGAAAATGAAAGGACGACTAGACGAGGGGAGGGGGAGAGACTGAGGTGGGAGGCAGGGGAGGAGGATGTAAAAGAGGGGGGTAAGGGAGGGAGAGGGGGGGAGGGGGCAGAGAAGGTTTACAACATCTTCAGTTTCCCCTGAACGTTGTAAAGAGCGAATCGTGATGGAATGCTGCAAGACGTGTGTGCTCATCCATAGAGGTGT
>NC_051417.1:5240584-5240915 GCF_015228065.2 Penaeus monodon
GTATGCTACTCAGAAAAAAAAATCCTCATATGAGTTAATGAGACTATACGTTCACTCCAAAACCGAATATAAAGAGACAATTAAAAAGGAAAAAAACAAATAAAGAATGTATATATGTTAGTGGTAATGAAAAAAAGAGGAATCAAGAGGACACTGAAACATGAAATAATGTCTCAAATGTTTTATACAAACAAATGAGAAGATTAAAAATAGATTTAACAACGTCATTACCAGTGTGTGAAGCCCCGTGTCCGAATACAAGAGTCGACACGTGGTTCGCTTATTGGCAATACTGAGCGTTGAACTTGGATGTGGAGAAGATTGTTAGTAA
>NC_051417.1:5241123-5241359 GCF_015228065.2 Penaeus monodon
TTCCCTATTTTATTATCCAACACACTTATACTCATGAACTATATGGGCATCTTGTATAAATGTTTCGACGTACACCTTTCTTGGTCCGAGAGGTTTTAAAGGGCATCACACCTCTTCGCTTTGGTGCAGAGGTAAATCAACACGGCTCAGCCCGGGGGTCAAAAACTTGTGACCCCCGGGGGTGGATAGGCTTCCCAGAGAGGTCAACAGACATGTATGGGCATTGCTGCTCTTAT
>NC_051417.1:5241470-5241656 GCF_015228065.2 Penaeus monodon
ATCTCCGTAGCTCTAATGTATTCTATCGATGTTGAGCTAAAAGTTATTTGGGGGTTTATCGCCGTCCCCCAGTTCGGTCGGGGATGTTTTCTCGGACTCAAAAAGGCCGGGCTCGGCGGTGCATTTGGGATCACTCGGGGGATCCCGGACTGGGAGTTCACGGGAAAAATACGGGTTTAAAAGCAA
>NC_051417.1:5243772-5243862 GCF_015228065.2 Penaeus monodon
CGATCTTCAATCAACTTCAGCATCATCGGCTCTGTATTCGGGATGTTGTCATAGCAAACGTGCAGTTAGTGGTATAAGGGTTTTTTGTAA
>NC_051417.1:5248748-5248897 GCF_015228065.2 Penaeus monodon
TAACACACACACAACCCCCCCAAAAACACAAAAATATAATATATATAATTTTAATTATATATTAAAATTTATTTATAATATATATTAAAATAATTAATATAATATATATACAATATAATGTTGAGTATTATGTATGTTATAAAATACAT
>NC_051417.1:5249271-5249355 GCF_015228065.2 Penaeus monodon
TTAAAAAAACCCTTATACCAAACTGGGACGTTGCTATGACAACATCCCGAAAACAGAGCCCATGATGTGGTTGTTGAAGAAACG
>NC_051417.1:5251527-5251591 GCF_015228065.2 Penaeus monodon
GATCAACCCGATATAACTGTTTAGCTCAACATCGATAGAACTACATTAGAGCTACTGGAGATTG
>NC_051417.1:5251703-5251868 GCF_015228065.2 Penaeus monodon
AGATGCAGCGAAATGTCCATACATGTCTGTGTGACCTCTCTCGGAAGCCTATCCACACCCCGGCTCACAAGTGTTGTACGCCCGGCATGAGCAGCGTGTTGATTTATCCTCTGACACCAAAGCAGAAGAGGTGTGACTGACCTTAACTCTCTCGTGACCAAGAAA
>NC_051417.1:5252473-5252654 GCF_015228065.2 Penaeus monodon
TCAGAGATAGAGGTCATTGCCATTTCTTTTGCTTCTCATTTGGCTCCAGTTGGCACCACTTGGCACCGACGTCTCCTTGGCTCCCTCCCCAGACAATGGCACGAAAAGGGAAAGAAGAAGGAAAATATAAGACAGAAAACTCATAAGATTTTGTCCTTGAATGACTGTGACGTCACGTTAT
>NC_051417.1:5253262-5253406 GCF_015228065.2 Penaeus monodon
TTTGGCTTTTGTCTTACTGGAGTTCTGGAATCCTGAGCAGAGCGTAACGGCGGGGATGACGGACCAAATGCGAATCGTAACTCGTGCCCGGGCCGGCCCCCCGTCCTCGCGATTTCGAGGAATTTAAGGGGAATGCTTTGAGGA
>NC_051417.1:5253798-5254047 GCF_015228065.2 Penaeus monodon
CCTATGACACCCCTACAAACAGTGTTCCCATGCACAAGCTTACGCCCCTGTTTACACTGTTGCCAGGAGAGCTAACCCCCGGAAGTGACAACAACAAAGATCCCGGGTCTATCTGTTATATTACAAAGAATCTCTCTATAACAAGGCTTCTGTCGATATTTCTTATTAATACTTATAGACGGAGTTTGGGCGGTATAAACGAGGTTGAAAATCATTATATGGGGGGAGACTAGTATAGATGATTGCCTT
>NC_051417.1:5255052-5255138 GCF_015228065.2 Penaeus monodon
CTGACTCTGCGATTAAGATTGTGACATGAAAGATATTTTTGGCGTGATAGATAAAGGGATAAAATCGTTAACATCAAGGAATCTAT
>NC_051417.1:5255666-5255880 GCF_015228065.2 Penaeus monodon
GTTTAACATTTTACCTAACTGACTTCTTCTCTTTAGTCAGTATCATCACTTTTTTCTTTTTTTAATCAGTAAAAGAACCTTGATAGTTTGGACGCAGTGCACTGAAACAGATAACAGATAACAAGCAGATAACTCTTAGTCAGAAATGCGTAATATTTAAAGTAAAATGTCTTCTCATCTTCTGTCGAGAAATTATTGGAACGCAATTATCATC
>NC_051417.1:5256639-5256711 GCF_015228065.2 Penaeus monodon
TCAGTTAATCATCAATTTGTGGTTAGATCCCCTTGTTTGTTTTTTGTTTGTCGTTGTTATCGACATCTCCCC
>NC_051417.1:5256739-5256891 GCF_015228065.2 Penaeus monodon
CGTTGTAATCGACATCTCCCCTTGTTTGTTTGTTTTGTTTGTCGTTGTAATCGACATCTCCCCTTGTTTGTTTGTTTGTTTGTTTGCCGTTGCTATCGACATCTCCCCTTGTTTGTTTGTTTGTTTGTCGTTGTTATCGACATCTCCCCTTG
>NC_051417.1:5256917-5257246 GCF_015228065.2 Penaeus monodon
TGTTGTCGTTGTTATCGACATCTCCCTTGTTTTGTTTGTTTGTTTGTCGTTGTTATCGACATCTCCCCTTGGTTGTTTTGTTTGTTTGTTTTTTTGTTTGCGTTGTTATCGACATCTCCCCTTGTTTTTGTTTGTTTGTTTGTCGTTGTAATCAACATCTCCCCTTGTTTGTTTGTTTGTTTATTTTCCGTTGTTATCGACATCTCCCCTTTTTTTGTTTGTTTGTTGCCGTTGTTATCGACATCTCCCCCTTGTTTGTTTTTTTGCCGTTGTTATCGACATCTCCCCTTGTTTGTTTGTTTGTTTGCCGTTGTTATCGACATCTCCCC
>NC_051417.1:5257273-5257421 GCF_015228065.2 Penaeus monodon
CAGTTGTTATCGACATCTCCCCATAGTTCTTCCTTTATTCTTGAAGGAATAGAATACATAACAAATTCCACAAAACAACAGGTTTCTTTTGTGAATGGTTTAAGACTGGAATGCGTGATGTGGTTGCCAAAGAGAGAGTTATATAGTT
>NC_051417.1:5257786-5258146 GCF_015228065.2 Penaeus monodon
ATACGTAACTCATGATGGATTTTGTTTGTTTGTTTGTTTCTGTTATATCGACGCCATAGAAATTTTTATTTAATAATAACCGTTTCTACACTTTCGTTTTTTTTACCATGGTTTCTTTTTCCCTCTTTCGTCTCTTTCTTAATTTTTTTTTTCTCGTTTTTTTTATTTTGTGTTTCGTTTTCGTTTTATTGATCGTTGTTCGTCTTCTTTCCTTTTTCTCATTTTTGTTATTGTTGTTTTTGTTTTCTCTCTCTATTTCTTTTTATCTCTTTTTCCTCCCCTTGGTCATTTTCAATGTTTTATCCTCCTCTGCCTTTTTATCAGTTTTTGGTTTTTCTTTTCCTGATTATTTTATTCATA
>NC_051417.1:5259060-5259171 GCF_015228065.2 Penaeus monodon
TATTGGCTATTATATCTATTTATCTGTTCATGTTTATTTAAGATTATTGGTGTTTGGGGGATTATTTTTTTCTGACTAAATAACATACGGACTGTCTGAGTAATTTTTTAA
>NC_051417.1:5259504-5259698 GCF_015228065.2 Penaeus monodon
CTGTCTTTCCTTTCCCTTCCATCATAGACTCGTTCCATCATAACCCCTGGATATCCATTAAACTTGGGAGGCAACACACGAGCCTCTCATAACGTCCTCCTTGCCTGTGTAAAAGCGGCGCATAAACAGGTTGATGTGCTGGAAAAGGTAGCACTGAAGGTAGTTAGTGTGTGTTTTGATAACGTCCCTTGATG
>NC_051417.1:5260540-5261212 GCF_015228065.2 Penaeus monodon
GAGAGAAACAACTAAAAAAATAAACATGAACGAATAATAACATAAATTATATTGGAAAATTCAGAATAAAACCAATTTCCCCCCAAAATATACCCACAAGTATATAGATTATTTGCCTTGACGATGTAATGTACAGTGTTACACATACACAGCTGGCACGTGGTGTACAATGGGGGCGTATTTCACAACGCAATATATGTATCAGGGATGTGTCGGTAATAAATCACTTTATCAAAGATAATAACCAACATACCTGGTAATGCTGTTTCTCATACTCACATATCTATTAGCATACCTTTCTCATACGCCCATCCCTGCTACAAATAATGAAAGGAATCATAATGAAAGGAATCCATAACATACAATATAAGAGACAAATAATCATTATACTACTTTATATAAACACTAAACCTACGCTTGGCGAACGATAACTTACGAATCATCTGAAAACTGCACAAAAATCCATTAAACACCAATAGAAAGAAACTATCAAAGACAAAAGGTCTGTTGGAATACAAGAATTTCTCTTTTTTGTCGTAGAATCTTCACCATCTGACAGATCCTTGACAATGCAAAGAAAATCCTGATTATTTCGCCTGTCGCCGGAATGACAACCGTTGTAGAGATGTAGAGGGAGACGCTTTCTCTTGAGACAACTCAGAATTTCGAAAC
>NC_051417.1:5261978-5262404 GCF_015228065.2 Penaeus monodon
ATACGTTGTTGCGACTTTTACTGGCAGGTGATAACTATAAAAACAGAAATACTACAACAGACTGTATTGGATAAGGTCAGTGCAGAGAAACCAGGACTGCAGTGACTGCCTCCCTCGGGGTGGATGCCATGTCTTACCCAATTATCCAGGGCGATTCAGGGGGGAAAGGAATGTGGAAATCTGGAAGAATCATGATAATAGGAATAAGGAAGAGTGATGAGACTACATTCATTTATGTGTTTGTGTGCATGTTAAGGTATATGGTCTTGAGGTGACAAAATAATGATAGCAAGGACGCAAGGACTTGATGGGAAAGTTGTGAGTGTAATTTAGTAAATACATGTATGCAGAGTGGACTAAGCATCTCTGTATTTATGTTAATAAGGTACAAGTACAATGTAGAGATTATGTAAAGCGGACAGCATA
>NC_051417.1:5262949-5263032 GCF_015228065.2 Penaeus monodon
GCACAGAGCTTTCAACAAGTAGACACCATTCTTCTAACCACTCCGGGACATGATATGGTCCGTTTTCAATATTACGTAACAAG
>NC_051417.1:5263082-5263208 GCF_015228065.2 Penaeus monodon
GATACTTCACATCCGGGTTCGCTGACCTCGTGTTTATTCCATGCGCCTTAGGTCAAAGGTCACCCTCAGGTGAACCAGCACGAGGGAGACACAGGTCACTCATGTTTATTGTATGTAATCTGAGTT
>NC_051417.1:5263651-5264142 GCF_015228065.2 Penaeus monodon
ACTGCTCAAAATTATCAAATTTACAATATGACAACTAAACCTTTTGTCTTTTTCTATAACAGCTGAGAATACATAGTTAATCTCCCTCTAAACTCCCTCTATAATCTGTTTTTCTCTGTCAGTCTATCTATCTACCTATCTTCACATCTAATATCACACATTTATCCATCTAGATACCTACTTCCCCATCTATAAATAACACATACTTCTATCTCTCGAATCTACACGAATCTATACTATCATCTATAGCCACAGTATCGATTTCCCTTATCTGTAATAACAATCTCGTTTATCTGTAATAATTTCCCGATACAGAACATACTTTCGTAAACTATTAATACTCCCAGCGCGAAATTATCCTCAACACTTTCGTTTAGACATTATCGGTCTCCATTTATCCCAGTCACGAATTGCGGGAGGTGGAAAATGTTTAAAAGTGGTAATACCCTTATTTACAGTCAGGTTTATTTCTAGTCAATGGAGAGGGATAC
>NC_051417.1:5264532-5264653 GCF_015228065.2 Penaeus monodon
CGCCGACGCCTCTTCTACTACCTCATTGGCCTTGAAGTCAGCTGAGGGACCGTGGACTTTGGGCCCTTCTTCCTCTCAGCTCCTTTCCCGTCACGTGTTTGTGGGCCTTATATGGTTCGTA
>NC_051417.1:5265444-5265920 GCF_015228065.2 Penaeus monodon
CACCTTGAAACAGGAGCCCCGTATACTGCTTCCTTCCTCGGAATTTCGGCCTAAAATATTAAAACGGAATAACACCGAACTTCCTCAGAAACGGTCGGTTGCGCTACTAAAATAATCAAAGCCAGATTCCGACTTTTTACCGCTGACACGTTTTATAATGTCAATAATTGATGGGGGAGGGATATTGCAGTTGATCTGGAGGGACTGGGTTGACGTGTGAATAATTCTTTTAGTTTCCGAATAGGGGGAAATAAAAAGGAAAAAAATTGTGTATGTACATTTTATGTATGTTCGTTTGTTTGTTTGGCATCAACCAGCCTTTTTTAAAGCTATGTAAACACATCTAAAAACAAACGTTTTGAAGAATCTTATCTCATGACACATTTCCTCTCTAATCATATAAGAATTTTGAATAAAAGGTTATTTTATTTCTGTGGTATACATTATGAATGCGTTTTCGCTTTTTGGGATACATG
>NC_051417.1:5266196-5266464 GCF_015228065.2 Penaeus monodon
AATTAAAAATCTTGAAAAATATGATATGATATTGCTATTTTACATTTATATTCCTCCGTACACAAATTTTAGGCCAAATAAATAAATATATGCGTAAACTTCTCTCAAAACAAATACAAAAAAAAGTAACATACCGTAAATGTTTCCTTAGAATGAGAGTTGCCTTCTGCGTGCATTTAACATCTTCCTTGTGTTTGTTTGTTTGTCTTTGTTCAACTGCGTTTCAGTTTATCCTTAATTTAATCAGAATTGCCAGCGCTAATTGTTT
>NC_051417.1:5266543-5266736 GCF_015228065.2 Penaeus monodon
GGCTTCTCCATAATTTCTTAAGTAATAGGAATCTTAAAGAATAGGAAAACAAATCCAAATCTTTAAAATTCTTCGCTAAACGTCAAAGAAAAGATAAGAATTTATGGCTACTCTTATATAAACATTTCACGCTCACAGTGTGCTTCGCAGTGCCAAGTGTTCAGGTGTATCTAAGTGCCACAGACGCACAGGG
>NC_051417.1:5266948-5267167 GCF_015228065.2 Penaeus monodon
TGTACATAGATATATGTGTGTGTATAAGAGTACATGTGTATATATTAGTCATTCATGTGTGCATGAATGACTAATATATACATTACGTATTTTCTGCACCACCGAGATTGCTCAGCCGAACACATTCTTCTTGCTTCATTATTTACGTAAACTTATTTTCGAAGAATATTCTGAATATGATTAATTTCTTTGGAACATTCCATCTTATATATAGTGTAA
>NC_051417.1:5267468-5267860 GCF_015228065.2 Penaeus monodon
ACGTATGTGCGTGTACATTACTCCAACATCTTATCTATATCCACCTTTTTCTCCCTCACTTCCTCTCCCAACATTCGTTCTACATTTTTTTCTCCATTCTTCTGTTCCTCCTTTTATCGCTCTATCCATCCACCAGGCTCGGTCTTTCGTATTCAAACATCAATAGAAACTGCAAATTCACTTTTTAATGAAGGGCATAAAATGTTTATACGTCGGTTTGTATATTTACTTTCCATTAAGGAACTGAAATGGAATAAAATTCATTGTTACTCGACATTAACGCGTTATATTTTGATAATAAAAATGGTTATGCTACCACTGCCAATATTGCTGTTACTATTCTTTCTTCTGATAATGATTGATAAAATGATGAGATTGATAATAGCAATATT
>NC_051417.1:5269286-5269419 GCF_015228065.2 Penaeus monodon
GTGATGATTTTATCAAGTAGGATTCACCACTACTACGACTTAAACCTTCACCGGCCAAAACCTTCGCAAGGAGCAGACTCAAGGCGGGAACCTCCTCTCAGCTGGACGAACACATATTAATTAACAGGCGAAC
>NC_051417.1:5269501-5269706 GCF_015228065.2 Penaeus monodon
TCCCTTAGCTTTCCCCTCCTTAGAAGACAGTGGCTGCTGAGGACGATTGTCACTAATGGATCAGTCAACATGGATAAAGCCCTATTCGACATATTATTATGGCGGAGGGACATATTCAGGCCTCGTGTTAGATGGGTGTTGCGTGAGGTTTGCTTGTTTTATTGTTTGGCTTCGACGTAGATTGGAGAGTATGGATCTGTTATAT
>NC_051417.1:5269864-5270021 GCF_015228065.2 Penaeus monodon
CTTGTAAATGAAATTCAATCCCTATGCAGCTAGAGTGGCCAAGGCAAATATGAGAAAATATCAGACCGAAAATATTAACGTATTTATCGGGGATTTTATATTTAAAACCTCCATTGTTGTTTTGTGTTTTAGTTAAACATTGCTGTGATTCGTCATA
>NC_051417.1:5270306-5270582 GCF_015228065.2 Penaeus monodon
GAACAGGGACAATGTACCAGAACAGAACAGAACATGAAAGAATCGAGTTAGATAAGCTGTTTATCACGATAAGCTTGTTATCGAATGTTCGAGATTACAACACGTAACAGTGCCGTGAATAGGTTCATGACGCAATATTTAAAGGTATGAATTTATGCTTGCAAACCGTAATTGAACAACTTAACGCAGAAGACAAGGAAAATTGCGTATGTACGTCATCGTAATGGTAGAATAACGAATTTGTGTGAAATTGATTTAATCATTTTGACGTATTCC
>NC_051417.1:5270609-5271183 GCF_015228065.2 Penaeus monodon
AGTCATTTGGTTTTAGTGAAATATAGTATGCGTAAACACGTAGATAACGACCACAGAAGAAAATACCCCGAATTTCGGATAAAAGAGAGAATAAAGGAAAACGAAAACAAGAAACAAACAGACAACAACGAAAAAAAGAGAAAATAAAATGGAAACAAAGAGAGAGAAAAAAAGGGAAGAGTCACGTGTTCGAAAAACAGAGAAATACCACGCGGTCATCTAACGGTCACGTGGTTAGCCAAAGAAACCTATTGAGTGAGTGCGCCGAGGGAAAAAATAACAGTGCATTCCGAAACACGATGCGAACTCTTTGACCTTCTCTTACTGATTTTATTTTGTGTGGAAAAAAAATGGACACGCCCTCAGAAGTAGAAGAATTATAAAAGCAAGACGTGTGATGAGATGGATTCATCGAAAAATGGAAAAAAAAAGACTATAACAAGAAAGGAAGAAGGGGCATAACAAATAAAAACGTAAGGATTCGATTCATGTTTTTTTTCAGAAGCTTCGATCCATGACGAAAAAAAAAACACGATCGCCTCTTCTCTTATTGTCACGTGACTAAGTGACTAGG
>NC_051417.1:5271236-5271706 GCF_015228065.2 Penaeus monodon
CCTATTTTCGGATGTCCTAAGGCCTAACCAAACACATTCTTGGCACACACCACACATCTTTGCGTGAATCCTTTGTCTTGGTGAGAAAACCGAGAGATAGAGAGAAGGAAAAAAAAAAGACGCACATACATTACCATCACTTGGATATTTTCCCTGTTCTGAAAGACATGCATTCCTTGGTTTCCTTACAGTGTTAGAAGAAATGTCATTACCTGATACACACGGGAGATAAAGAAATACCTTCTATATGTATATATATACACATGTCTTTGTGAATGGGAAATTATTGAGTTTCGAAGTACTAATGCTGTTACTAACCTGTCTCTGATTCTTTTCTGATCAGGTGTATCAGGAATTTTAAAAATATATGAATAGCTGTGAGGCTGCCTTTACGTTCCAAGAAGGGAGAACACGTAGAATATTTACGTTGTTTCTGAGAAGCATTGTGGTATTGTCCATCAAGAGTACCT
>NC_051417.1:5272046-5272188 GCF_015228065.2 Penaeus monodon
TCAATCAACTTACCATTCCATATCTACCTAATTATTCATAATTATTCCCTTTCTCTCACACCTTACTACACTCCCTCACACACCCCATTTCGAGAGGATTCGGACTGAGAATCAAAATATCTATTTAGCCCTAAGCATTTAC
>NC_051417.1:5272634-5272747 GCF_015228065.2 Penaeus monodon
GATGATTTACAACTACAACTGAAACAATATTATATTAGTACATGGTTGGGCCCTGCAGGAGTATGCTCCTCTTAGGAGGACGAACCATTGTATTAATTATTGTGTTCTGTATC
>NC_051417.1:5273136-5273262 GCF_015228065.2 Penaeus monodon
TCTTGACTGAATCTACAGTTAATAAGCAAGATTTTGTTAAGAGCAAGTAACAGTCAAAGACATGTAACAGTTTTTTACCAGAAGCTAAACGTAGAAGCTTGATTCTTGTCAGAGGGAAACAACGAA
>NC_051417.1:5273301-5273396 GCF_015228065.2 Penaeus monodon
AGTGACATGATTTGTTATTTCCCAAGACATTTAATATTTATCTCGTCGAAGTCTTAATCAAACGCTCTTATCGCCAGTTGTGATTCTGGGCTGCG
>NC_051417.1:5273470-5273812 GCF_015228065.2 Penaeus monodon
TCGAAGACCAGGAAAAAAAAAAAAGAACACAGAGATAACGAAATAACAGTCTCCATTTCGGGCATCATTCTCCTAACACGGGAACGCACCGCAGAGTTTTCCATCTCGTTAACCGGCTTTGCCTTCCATATACTGTTGTTGTTGTTTTAATCCGGAGTTTGTTTCGTGTGTCTTTCCACTTAACTCGTGTGTTGGGTGCGTGACCGTGCCGTGTTGCGTGGACAGAAAGGCGATAGTCGTGGGCTGTGAAAAGGGTCGTTCTCGGCGAACTTTCCGGAAGACGGGTCATAATACGGGCACTAAATATCTCCTTGGTAATATGTGTAAGTGTGTGAGGGCTTT
>NC_051417.1:5274713-5274938 GCF_015228065.2 Penaeus monodon
CATCATAACTTTAAGCTTAAACATTACATATATACATACACCCCCCCAAAAAAAAATATGCCCCTTGGTAAATAAAACAACAAAGAACCAATGAGAGAGGTTAGAAATCAAGGAGAAAACCAGACTCCACACCCGGGAGGGATCATAATGATAATAGGGTAATGTATTTAGCCCAAGTTGTGGAGAACATTTCCCGGTGATTAGATTTCTCTGTCGCCTCTACAC
>NC_051417.1:5277259-5277549 GCF_015228065.2 Penaeus monodon
AAATGTAAAGTGCTATAATCTAGTGCTATAAAGTGCTATAAAAAATATTTGGAGAACAATTCAAAAGAAAATCATTTAAATGAACAACAATTTTATTTTCATATTACCAGGATAAACAAAGTTTAATAATGCTTATTTTTTAAAAACTTAATGAAGCCTAAAATTCAACATGTGGTTTATAGGCAAAATTAGGCCACCAGTTTTGAATTTATGCGTCATGCGCGATGTGTCATTTCGATTATAATATTAAAGGTGATATCTAAAGACAGTTGTAATTAAAGGTAGTATTA
>NC_051417.1:5277723-5277810 GCF_015228065.2 Penaeus monodon
CAAGGACTTACTCTTTTTTATCCGTAAATCCGTTTTATCCGTTTTTTTATTTTTATCCGCCACAGAGAAAAGCTGCAAACTCCCTCC
>NC_051417.1:5277944-5278070 GCF_015228065.2 Penaeus monodon
GTTTGGCTTTTGTCTTACTGGAGTTCTGGAATCCTGAGCAGAGCGTAACGGCGGGGATGACGGACCAAATGCGAAATCGTAAACTCGTGTCCGGCCGCCGCTGTCTCGCGATTTCGAGGAATTTAA
>NC_051417.1:5278446-5278658 GCF_015228065.2 Penaeus monodon
CAGCCTATGACATCCCTACAAAACAGTGTTCCCATGCACAAGCTTACGCCCCTGTTACACTGTTGCCAGGAGAGACTAAACCCCCGGAAGTGACAACAACAAAGATACCGGTCTATCTGTTATATTACAAAGAATCTCTCTATAACAAGGCTTCTGTCAGATATTTCTTTATTAATACTTATAGACGGAGTTTGGGCGGTATAACGAGGTTG
>NC_051417.1:5279610-5279697 GCF_015228065.2 Penaeus monodon
CTGACTCTGCGATTAAGATTGTGACATGAAAGATATTTTTGGCGTGATAGATAAAGGGATAAAATCGTTAACATCAAGGAATCTATT
>NC_051417.1:5280274-5280460 GCF_015228065.2 Penaeus monodon
CTGACTTCTTCTCTTTAGTCAGTATCATCACTTTTTTCTTTTTTTAATCAGTAAAAGAACCTTGATAGTTGGACGCAGGTGCACTGAAACAGATAACAGATAACAAGCAAGATAACTCTTAGTCAGAAATTGCGTAATATTTAAAGTAAAATGTCTTCTCATTTCTGTCGAGAAATTATTGGAACA
>NC_051417.1:5281262-5281341 GCF_015228065.2 Penaeus monodon
GACATTTCAGTTAATCATCAATTTGTGGTTAGATCCCCTTGTTTGTTTGTTTGTTTGTCGTTGTTATCGACATCTCCCC
>NC_051417.1:5281467-5281746 GCF_015228065.2 Penaeus monodon
CGTTGTAATCGACATCTCCCCTTGTTTGTTTGTTTTTTTGTTTGCCGTTGTTATCGACATCTCCCCTTGTTTGTTTGTTTGTTTGTCGTTGTTATCGACATCTCCCCTTGTTTGTTTGTTTGTCGTTGTAATCGACATCTCCCCTTGTTTGTTTGTTTGTTTGTTTGTCGTTGTAATCAACATCTCCCCTTGTTTGTTTGTTTGTTTGTTTGTCGTTGTAATCGACATCTCCCCTTGTTTGTTTGTTTGTTTGTTTGCCGTTGTAATCGACATCTCCCC
>NC_051417.1:5281916-5282104 GCF_015228065.2 Penaeus monodon
CCGTTGTTATCGACATCTCCCCTTGTTTGTTTGTTTGTTTGCCGTTGTTATCGACATCTCCCCATTGTTCTTCCTTTATTCTTTGACAGGAATAGAATACATAACAAATTCCACAAAACAACAGGTTTCTTTTGTGAATGGTTTAAAGACTGGAATGCGTGATGTGGTTGCAAAAGAGAGAGTTATAT
>NC_051417.1:5282497-5282840 GCF_015228065.2 Penaeus monodon
ATTTTGTTTGTTTGTTTGTTTCTGTTATATCGACGCCATAGAAATTTTTATTTAATAATAACCAGTTTCTACAACTTTCGTTTTTTTTACCATGGTTTCTTTTTTCCCTCTTTCGTCTCTTTCTTAATTTTTTTTTCTCGTTTTTTTTATTTTGTGTTTCGTTTTCGTTTTATTGATCGTTGTTCGTCTTCTTCCTTTTTCTCATTTTTGTTATTGTTGTTTTTGTTTTCTCTCTCTATCTTTTTTATCTCTTTTTCCTCCCCCTTGGTCATTTTCAATGTTTTATCCTCCTCTGCCTTTTTTATCAGTTTTTGTTTTTCTTTTCCTGATTATTTTATTCATA
>NC_051417.1:5283677-5283789 GCF_015228065.2 Penaeus monodon
TATTGGCTATTATATCTATTTATCTGTTCATGTTTATTTAAGATTATTGGTGTTTGGGGGATTATTTTTTTCTGACTAAAATAACATACGGACTGTCTGAGTAATTTTTTAA
>NC_051417.1:5284120-5284329 GCF_015228065.2 Penaeus monodon
CACTGTCTTTCCTTTCCCCTTCCATCATAGACTCGTTCCATCATAACCCCTGGATATCCATTAAACTTGGGAGGCAACACACGAGCCTCTCATAACGTCCTCCTTGCCTGTGTAAAAAGCGGCGCATAAGACAGGTTGATGTGCTGGAAAAGGTAGCACTGAAGGTAGTTAGTGTGTGTTTGATAACGTCCCTTGATGGAGGGTCTCTA
>NC_051417.1:5284619-5284979 GCF_015228065.2 Penaeus monodon
TCTTACACACACAAACGTCTATACATGTGAACATTTGATTATATGGGACGAATGTGTTAATAACAACGATAGATAACTATAGGGAGGAGCATGATAGCGATGATGATGGTTGATATAAATAGAAAATAAAACTATAATATTGATAAAAAGATAATAAAAAGGAATTATGGAGATAATTATCATAATATTGATGATAATGGTGATGGGTGGGGAAAAGGGAATGGGGGAAAAAATTTGAATAATGATAATGCAAAAAGCTACTTATTTAAAATGGTGAAAAAATGTTTGATTTATTATATAGTTGATATTATAAAAAAATATAAAAAAATCGAAAATCTACTAAAAATTTATAATTGCTAC
>NC_051417.1:5285030-5285649 GCF_015228065.2 Penaeus monodon
TTTTTGGGTCGCGCTCTTAATTTCTTAACAATTTGAGAAAAACCAAAAAAAATAATAACGATAAAACATAATTTTTGGGAAAAATTCAGAAAAAAAACCAAATTTCCCCCCCAAAATCCCCACAATATATTTTTTTGCTTGACGATGAAATTTACGTGTTACCAAAAAACTGGCACGTGGTGTACAATGGGGCTTTTTTTCACAACCAATATTGTATGGTGTTCGGTAATAATCACTTTAAAAGAAATACCAAACATACCTGTATGCTGTTTCTCATACTCCATATCTTTGCATACCTTTTCTAACGCCCCCCCTCAAAAATAATGAAGGAATCAAAATAAAAGGAATCCATAACACATAAAAGGACAAAAAATCATTATCCCTATTTATAAACCTAACCTCCCCTTGCAAACATACTTACGAACTCTAAAACTGCCAAAATCCTTAACACCAAAAAAAAACTTCAAAGAAAAAAGGTCTTTTGGAATACAGATTTCTCTTTTTGTGGGATTTTCCCCATCTGACGTCCTTACAATGAAAAGAAATCCGATTATTTCGCCTGTCCCCGGGAATGAAAACCGTTGTGAGATGTAAGGGAGACGTTTTCTCTTGAGACAAC
>NC_051417.1:5286339-5286407 GCF_015228065.2 Penaeus monodon
TTTTTTTTTTTATATATAATCTTTATTTTTAAATTATATTATATATTTTTTTTAAAAAAAATTTTTAG
>NC_051417.1:5286485-5286899 GCF_015228065.2 Penaeus monodon
GGGGGGAAAAAAAAAAGATTTTTTTTCCCTTTACTGGCAGGTGATAACTATAAAAAAAATCTACAAAGACTGTTTTGGGAAAAAGGTCATGCAGAAACCAGGACTGCATGACTGCCCCCCTGGGGTGGATGCCAGTTTTCCCAATTATCCAGGCGTTCGGGGGGGAAAGAATGGGGAATTTTGGGAATCATGATATGGAAATAAGAAGAGTGATGAGACTACATTCATTATGTGTTTTTGGCATGTTGGGGTTAGGGGTCTTGAGGTGAAAAAATATGAAGAAAGGACGAAAGGGACTTGAGGGGGAAGTTGTGAGGAAATTTGTAAAACTGTACAGAGGGACTAAGCTCTCTGTTTTTATTTTTAAAGTACAATCAATGTAGAGATTATTAAAAGGGACAGCATATGTGGGTG
>NC_051417.1:5287544-5287615 GCF_015228065.2 Penaeus monodon
CACAAAAAACCGATCTCGACAATAACTCGTGAACCTGGACTGGCGTCTTAAAAGTCCCCCACAGGGTGGGG
>NC_051417.1:5287729-5289539 GCF_015228065.2 Penaeus monodon
GGTGGGGAAAAGGGAAGGGAAGTTGGAGCTTAAAAAGGGGGTGGGGGGGAGAAAGAAATCCCGGAGTCCAGAAGTAGGATGGAGAGTCGGCGGGGTAGAGGGTAGGGGAGGTGAGAAGAGGGGAAAGAGGAGGGGTGGGGGGGGGGAAAGAGGGAAAGAGGAGGTGGGGGAGGGGGTAAAAGCAAGGTTTGGGGGCTGAGTGGAATCGTAAAGGAGGTTGGGATGGGAAGGGGGGGGAAGGGGGAGGAGAGGGGGAAGGGGGATGGAGAAGGGGGGAGGGGGGGGAAGAAAAGAATAGAGGAGAAGTAAAGGAAAAAAGAGAAGAAGCAGGAGAGAGAAAAATAAGAAGAGAAGAAGAGGAGAAAGGGGAGGAGCAAGAGAGAGGAGAAAGAGGAGGGACAGAAGAGAAAGAAGAAAAGAGGAGCAGGAGAGAGAAAAATAAGAAGAGAAAAGGGAAAGGGGGGGACAAAAGAGAGGGGAAAAAGGAGGGGCAGAAGAGAAAAAAGAAAAAAGAAAAAAAGAGCATGAAGAGAGAAAAGGAGGGCAGGGGGGAAAAAAAGGAGAAGAGGAGCACTGGGAAAAGGGGAAAAAAAAAGGGGCAGGGAGAAAGAGAGGGGCGGGGAAAGAGGAGGGTCGGGGAGAAAAAGAGGGACAGGGGAAAAGGAAAGGGGAGAAAGAGGAGGGGCGGGGGAAAAAGGAGGGGCGGGGAGAAAGGGAGGGGCAGAGAAAGAGGAGGACGGGGAGAAAGAGGGGCAGGGAAAAGAGGAGGGACAGGGGGAAAGAGGGGGACAGAGGGAAAAAGGGGCAGGGAAAAGGGGGGTAAGGGAGAAAAAGGAGGGGCAGGGGAGAAAGGGAGGGGCGGGAGAAAAGGAGGGGCCCGGAGAAAGAGGAAGGGGCAGAGGAAAAAAAGGAGGGGCAGAGAGAAAAAGGAGGGGCAAAGAGAAAGAGGGACAAGAGAAAAAGGAGGGTCAGGGGGGAAAGGAGGGACACGGAGAAAAAGGAGGGGCGAGGGGAAAAAGGGAAGGCAGGAAAAAAGGGGGAAAGGGAAAGAGGAGGGACAAAAGGGGAAAGAGGAGGGACAGAGAGAAAAAAAGGGGGAAAAGAAAGGGAGGAACAGAGAAAGAGGAGGGGCAGGGAGAAAGAGGGGGGGAAAAAAGGGGAGGGGGAAAGAGGAAAAGGGGGAAAAAGGGCAAAAAAAAGGAAAAGGGGAAAGGGTCAAAAAAAGGAGAAAGGGGAAAAAGGGGGGAGAGGAAAAGGGAAAGGACAGGGGAAAAAAAAGAAAAGGGAAAAGGGGAAAGGAGGGACAGAGGAGGGGGAAAAAAAGGAGGAGGGAGAAAAAGGAGGGACAAGGAAAAGAAGGCAAGGGGAAGAGGGGGGACAGAGGAAAAAAAGAGGGGCGAAAAAAAGGGGGAAAGGGAAAAGGAAAAAGGAGGAAAAAAGGAGAAAGGGGGGCGAGGGAAAAAAAGGGGGAAAGGGGAAAAAGGGGAAAAGGGAGAAGAGGAGGCAAAGAGAAAGAGGGAAAAAGGAAAAAAGGGGGAAAGGAGGAGGGACGAAAAGAAGAGGAGGGACAGAGGGGGGAAAGAGGGGGAGAAAAAGGAGGGGAGGAAAAAGAGGAGGGGAAAAAGGGGGGAAGAGGGGAAAAAAGGAAAAGAAAAAGGAAAAAGGGGGAAAAAAGGGGAAAAAGAGGGCGGGAGAAAAGGAGGGCAGGGGAAAAAAGGGAAAAGGAAAAAAGGGGCGGGAAAAGAGGGGGAGGGAGAAGGGGAGGGAAGGGGGAAAAGGAGGAAAGGGGAAAAAGGGGGGGAAGGGGGGG
>NC_051417.1:5289563-5291217 GCF_015228065.2 Penaeus monodon
GGGGGAGAAAAGGGAGGGCCCGGAGAAAGGGGGGGAAAGAGAAAGGGAGGGTAGGGGGAAAAAAAGGGGGAGGGAAAGGGGGAAAAAAGGAGGGGCAGGGGGGAAAAAGGAGGGTCAAGGAGAAAGGAGGACAGAGGAAAAGAAGGGGCAGGGAGAAAAAGGGGGGAAGGGGGGAAAGGAAGGAAGAGGAAGAAGAGGAGGGGGAGGAGAAAAAGGAGGGGAAGGGAGAAAGAGGGGGAAAGGGGGAAAGGGGGGCGGGGAGAAAGGGAAAAGGAGGGAAAAAAAGAGGGGGCAGGGGGGGAAGAGGAGGGACAAAGGGGAAAGAGGGGGGGGGGAAAAAGGAGGCAGGGGGAAAAAAGGGGGGCAGGGAGAAAGAGGGGGGCGGGGAAAGAGGAGGGCGGGGAGAAAGGAGGTCGGGGAAAAGAGGAGGAAAGGGGGGAAAAGGAGGGGCGGGAAAAAGGAGGCAGGGGAGAAGAGGAGGGTCGGGGAGAAAAAGGAGGGGAAAGGAAAGAGGGGGGGGGGGAAAAGGGGGAGGGGAGAAAGAGGAGACAAGGGGGAGGGGAAAGGGAAAAAAGGGGCAGGGGGAAAGAGAGGGCAAAAAAAGGGGGGAGGGGGGAAAAAAGGAGGGCAGGGGGGAAGAGAGGGAGGGAAAAAACAGGGGGGAAGAGGAGGGGAGGGGGAAAAGGAGGGGCAGGGGGAAAAAAGGAGGGGCAGGGGGGAAAGAGGAGGCGGGAAAAAGGAGGGCGGAGAAAAAAGGCAGGGAGAAGAAAAGGGGGGTCGGGGAGAGAGGAGGGTCGGGGAGAAAAGGAGGGACGGAGAAAGAGGAGGGCGGGGGAAAGAGGGGGGCAAAAAGGGGGGGGAAAGGGGGGCAGGGGAAGGGAGGGCAGGGGAAAAGAGGGGGGGGAAAAAGGAGGGCAGGGGGGAAAGAGGGGGCGGGGAAAAAAGGGGGGGAGGGGGAAAAAGGAGGGGGGGGGAAAGAGGAGGCAGGGGGGAAAAAAGGAGGGCAGGGGAAAAGGAGGGCGGGGGGAAAAGGGGGGTCAGGGGAAAAAAGGGGGGTCGGGGGGAAAAAGAGGGCAAGGGGGGAAGAGGAGGGCAGGGGGGAAAAAGGAGGGGGAGGGGGGAAAAAGGGGGCAGGGGAAAAGAGGGGGGGGAAAAAGGGGAGGGAAAAAGGAGGGGAGGGGGGGGAAAGGGGGAAAAAGGGGGGTCGGGGAGAAAGAGGGTCCCGGGAGAAAAGGGAGGGTCAGGGGGAAAGAGAGGGGTCAGGGGGGGAAAAAGGGGGTCAGGGGGAAAGAGGGGGGTCGGGGAGAAAGAGGGGGCAAGAAAGAGGAGGGACAGAGGGAAGAGGGGGCAGGGGGAAAGAGGGGGGCAGGGGGAAAGAGGAGGGCGGGGAGAAAAGGAGGGGCAGGGGGGAAAAAAGGAGGGCAGGGAAAGAGGAGGGTCGGGGAAAAAGGGGGTCGGGGAGAAAAAGGGGGGGAAAAAAGGGGGGGGGGGGGAAAAGGGGGGAGGGGGGGAGGAAGGGGCAGGGGGGGAGGAGGGTCAGGGGAAAAAGAGGGTCAGGGGAAAGGAGGGAAGGGGGAAAAGAAGGGTCAGGGGAGAAAAGGGGGTCAGGGGGAGAGGGGGGCGGGAGAAAAGAGGGCCCGGGGGGGAAAAAGGA
>NC_051417.1:5291273-5291895 GCF_015228065.2 Penaeus monodon
AAAAGAGGGGGGTCAGGGGGGGGGAAAAGGGGGAGGGAGGGGGGAAAGAGGGACAGAGAAAGAGGAGGGTCAGGGGAAAGGAGGGTCAGGGGGGAAGAGGAGGGCAGGGGAAGAGGGGGCAGGGGAAAGAGGAGGGGCAGGGAGAAAGGGAGGGTCAGGGGGGGAGGGGGGGGGAAAAAGGAGGGGCAGGGGAGAAAAAGGAGGGCGGGGGAAAGGGAGGGGGAGGGAAAGGGAGGGTGGGGGAGAGGGGGACGAGGAGAAAGAAGAGGGAAAGAGGAGAAAAAGAAAAAGGGGGTCGGGAGAAGAGGGGGTCAGGGGAAAGAGGAGGGGAGGGGGGGAAAGAGGGGGTCAGGGGGGGAAAGAGGAGGGCAGGGAAAAGGAGGTAGGGGAAAGGGAGGAAAAAGGGGGAAAAAGGAGGGTCAGGGAGAAAAAGAGGGTCGGGGGGAAAAAGGAGGGCAGGGGGGAAAGGGAGGTCGGGGAGAAAGAGAGGGCGGGGGGAAAAAGGGGGCGGGAGAAAAGGGGGGCGGGAGAAGAGGGGGTCAGGGGAAGGGAGGGTTTGGGGGAAAGAGGGGGTCAGGGGGAAAGAGGGGGGTCAGGGGGAAAGAGGGGGGCAGGGAGAAGA
>NC_051417.1:5291933-5293663 GCF_015228065.2 Penaeus monodon
TCAGGGGAGAAAGAGGAGGGTCAGAGGGGAAAAGAGGGGGAGGGGAAAGAGAGGGGGGGATAAGAGGAGGGTCGGGGGAAAAAGGGGGAGGGAAAGAGGAGGGGGGGGGAAAAGGGGGGTCACAGGGGGAAAGAGGGAACAGGGGAAAAAGGAGGGGCAGGGGAAAAAGGAGGGTCCGGGAGAAGGAGGGGCAGGGGAAAAGGGAGGCAGGGAAAGAGGGGGTCAGGGGGAAAAAGGAGGGCCCGGGGAAAAAAAGGGGGGCGGGGGGGGTCGGGGAAAGAGGAGGGTCAGGGGGAAAGAGGAGGTCAGGGGAAAAAGAGGAGGGTCAGGGGGGAAAGAGGGGGAACAGAGGGGAAAGAGGGGGGGTCAGGGAGAAAAGGAGGGAGGGAAGAGGGGAGGGGGAAAAAGGGGGTCGGGAGAAAAAGGAGGGGCAAAAAAAGGAGGAAAAGAGGGGGGTCAGGGGGAAAGGAGGGGGCGGGGAAAGGGAGGGGGGGAGAAAGAGGAGGGTCGGGAGAAAGAGAGGGTCAAGGGGAAAAGAGGGGGGCAAAGGAGAAAAAGGAGGCAGGGAGAAAGAGGAGGGTCGGGGGGAAGAGAGGGTCAGGGGAGAAAGAGGAGGCAGGGGAAAAAGGGAGGGTCGGGAGAAAGGGAGGCGGGAAAAGGGGGTCAGGGGGAAAAGGAGGGGAAAGAGGAGGGGGGCGGGGGAAAAGAGAGGGTCAGGGGGAAAGAGGGGGAAAAAAAAGAGGGGGGGTCCGGGGGGAAAGAGGAGGGGTCGGGAGAAAAAAAGGGGGCAGGGGGAAAGGAGGCAGGGGGGAAAAAAAAGAGGAGGGTCGGGGGGAAAAGGGGGGCAGAGGGAAAAAGGAGGGGGAAGGGAGAAAGAAGGTCAGGGGAAAAAGGGGCAGGGAGAAGAGGGGGGTCGGGAGAAAGGAGGAGGCAGGGGGAAGGGAGGGCAGGGGGGGAAAAAGGAGGGCAGGGGGAAAGAGGGTCGGGGGAAAGGGAGGGCAGGGGAAAAGGAGGGCGGGGAGAAAAAGGAGGGGCAAAAAAGGGGGGGGCAGGGAAAAGAGGAAAAACAGGGGAGAAAGGAGGAGGGTCAGGGGGAAAAAGGGGGGTCAGGGAAAAAGGGGGGCAGGGGAAAGGGGGGCAGGGGGAAAAGAGGAGGGGCGGGGGGAAAAAGGAGGGCAAAAAAGGGAAGGGGAGGAAAGGAGGAGGGGGGAAAGGAAAAAAAGGGAGGGGTCCAGGGGGGAAAGGGAGGGTCGGGAGAAAGGGGGTCGGGGGAAAGAGGAGGCAGGGGAGAAGGGAGGGCAGGGGGAAAAAAAGAGGGTCGGGGGGAAAAAGGGGGGTGGGGAAAGAAGGGACAAGGAAAAAGGAGGGCAGGGGAGAAAGAGGGGGGGGGGAAAGAGGGGGGTCGGGGGGAAAGGGGGTTGGGGGGAAAGGAGGGCGGGGAAAAAAAGGGGTTGGGGGGAAGAGGGGTTTTGGGGGGAGAGGAGGGAAAAGAGGGAAGGGACGGGAAAGAAGGGCGAAAAAAGGGGGTCAGGGAGGGGGGAAAAGGGGGGGGGGGAAGGGGAAAAGGGGAAAGGGGAAAAAAATGGTAAAAAAAAGGAGGGTGGGGGAAAGGGGAAAAAAAGGATTTAGGGGAAAAAGAGGGGGCGGGGGAAAAGGGGGGAAAAGGGAAAAAAATTTTCAGGGGGAAAAGGAGGGAGGGGAAAAGGGGGGAAGGGGGGAAAAAAGGGGCA
>NC_051417.1:5293783-5294387 GCF_015228065.2 Penaeus monodon
TGTGGTTGTGGGTCAGGGGAGAAAGAGGAGGGTCAGGGGAGAAAGAGGAGGGTCAGGGGAGAAAGAGGAGGGTCAGGGGAGAAAGAGGAGGGACAGAGGAGAAAGAGGAGGGACAGGGGAGAAAGAGGAGGGTCAGGGGAGAAAGAGGAGGGTCAGGGGAGGTCGAAATCTCGGCCCGGGATCCCTTCGCAAGCGCAGACCCGACGGCCGCCAAGATCGTTAAGGGGGTACGTTTTTTATGGTAACTTTATGCCCGTTGGTACGACCGCGTAGTAGAAATACCTTTGGCATCGCGCCCGTCAACGCTACGCTTTCGGAAAGGTTTCATTACGCCCAGATTAAAAAGAGAGGTTTCGACTCTAGCTTATGCTTGAGGGAGAGTGGGGGGGGGGGAATGGATGGAATAACAGGAAGATGATAAAAATATGGAAAGAATTTTTAAAAAAGAAGGGGGAGGGTGAAAAGAAAACGTGGGGAAAAAAAGGAAATTTAAAAGGAAGGAAAGAAGAGACGAGACGAGTCATTCGTGGTGTTATAGCAAGAACTTTTATCCACAGGGATTATTGGCAGGGATGGAAGGGTGTAATACCATGTCATGGCTTCA
>NC_051417.1:5294771-5295001 GCF_015228065.2 Penaeus monodon
CCCATGTGCGCGTCCCCTCTCGGAAGCATGCCAAAATCAAGGCAGAGACTGCTTGTTCTTGCAGATCGGGCGAAGAGCAACTTAAGTGTACCCTTTGGCCAGAAACAATTTTCCTTCTGGGGACGAAAGGAAGGGTTCGGGGGGGGGGGGACGTGTCTAAACTTTTTGCGAAAAATGCAGAAAAAAAGGAAGGAGAGAGAACACAGAATGAAAATGCTTGCAAGGGGGAT
>NC_051417.1:5295063-5295222 GCF_015228065.2 Penaeus monodon
GAAATTATGGGTACGTTCCTCGAAAATGATGGAGAGATGCATGTAGTAATAACGAAAAATGAAACATGTTTACATTTTTTGGTTACGTTGGCGTAATGAAGAAAAAAAATAATGGCACAAGATTCATAATGGAAAAAAATCATACACTTGAGAAAGGAA
>NC_051417.1:5295922-5296183 GCF_015228065.2 Penaeus monodon
GGACACAGATGACGCGTCTAACTTAACACACAGGACACACCAACCTTACAGTACATGGAATTAACTCAGAACGTACTCCCTGACGTCAATACAATTAATGTGTAAATGAGACAGTGTAGTGTAATTAATTAAATGGTTGAGATTAGTACCGTTGCTTTGCCGGGCGTGAATAACAACTGCAACTGGAAATCCTTTATTAGGTTTTAATGAATGTGATAATGTTTGAATAATTTGAAGGTGGTGTTAAAGGTCACTCAGAGA
>NC_051417.1:5296297-5296398 GCF_015228065.2 Penaeus monodon
TTTGGTGTTAATGTGTATTTTTATTTTGTTTTCGGGTAGATTTTGTGTGTGTGTGTCTTTGTGTTTTATGAACTGAAAGAATACTTATTATTTCGATATTG
>NC_051417.1:5296522-5296633 GCF_015228065.2 Penaeus monodon
GATCATTCCTGAGAAGGTCGTTTTTAGTGCTATGATTACCAGTATTATTAACGTCGTTAATATAATTATCACAATAACGTAAATGATGTTACTATTGTTGTCAGAGAGAGC
>NC_051417.1:5297048-5297231 GCF_015228065.2 Penaeus monodon
ATGCAACAACAGCACAATTCACATTATCCATAAACGGCAGACTCCGCTCTCCCCCCTTCCAGCTGCCGCGCGAGAAACCCACGCAGAGCGAATCCAAACCCTTGTTGCTGTCAACCTAATCGCGTTTACTTCTTTGGTCGTGTTAGTCCGGCGCCGTTTCATGTTGTTTATTGTTCAGACTCG
>NC_051417.1:5297696-5298081 GCF_015228065.2 Penaeus monodon
CCATTTTGTCACAATACTCCACACAATCGTATGGCTGTGCCTGCGTGCGTACTTTCATATGTGTACGCTTCAGTGGGTCCTGTGTGCATCTATGTGTACCTGATTCCTTTACGATTTAGTCAAGGGATTTTTGTTGTCTGTTGGGGGGTGAGGGGGCAGGAGAGGGGGAGAGGGAACAGGGGAGAGGAAACAGGGGAGGGGGAGAGGTAGAGAGGGAGTTAGAGAGACGCTGATTATAAATTTAATTAAGAACACTAATAAAGAATATCAAATCTGCATACGGAACACATTAACCGTATAACGTTTCTGCTTAATCAGTTTTACAGTTGGTTTAGGACACTCGGCACTTTAGATATTGTGGAGGGATCCATAATGTAAAAGGTAG
>NC_051417.1:5298759-5298868 GCF_015228065.2 Penaeus monodon
TCCCAAAGGGGGAGCTCAAATCCATCAAACTTTTAACGTTCTGACATCCTTCACGGACGAATTTGCAACGGAAGCAGTGCCATGATATTGCAACATCTCGTGGACCCTG
>NC_051417.1:5299428-5299715 GCF_015228065.2 Penaeus monodon
GGGGGGGGGGGGGTGGGAGAGGACTGGGGAGCGGATCTCAATTGCGCATCCACCAGCTGTTTATCACACACGGACTTGTATCTTCCATCTGTCATATTCTCACAAAAGCCAGTCACGTTCATTATAGAATCATGCGATTATTTTTCAGACGTCTTGAATTTTAATTTTGATTTGATTAGCATTCACGCACATGGGTTGGCATCAGTGATGAATAATTGTGAAAGAACGAATGATACTTTCTGTATGTATATGATTCGTCACCTCCCTATTTTCGTACTGTACTCAGA
>NC_051417.1:5299907-5300084 GCF_015228065.2 Penaeus monodon
CCTACTCACACAAAACCAGAATATTTGATCCTGCAACCTCTGAAAATCTACGGAGTCTCCCCGCCCACATTCAACAACCCACCTCCCCTCCCCTTCCCAAGCACGTCGTGACCTTTCCCCTTTAAGCCTGCGCACTGAGAAGCTTGCAGGGGGTGGCGAAGGGCCCGGGGATCTTCA
>NC_051417.1:5300121-5300216 GCF_015228065.2 Penaeus monodon
ATAAAGAAGGAGCTACGAATCCTCAGAATACGATGACGAGGCAGAGAGTACACGAAGGAAACTTCAACCTGACTGCAAGCAAAAGGGGTTGATTG
>NC_051417.1:5302478-5302552 GCF_015228065.2 Penaeus monodon
TGATCCACCGTGACGTCATAGCTACCGGTTGTGACGTCATAGCTACTGGGTGTGACCTCACGCACAGAAAAAAA
>NC_051417.1:5302959-5303104 GCF_015228065.2 Penaeus monodon
CGACTTTCAGTGCTGAATCGATCAGGCAACGGAAGGCAGAATGGTACATCCTAAAGCTGCAGTCTGTCGTGATTACGAATTGGGGGTTTTAATCACGCGAATTATTTAACATTTGAAAGCGACTTTTTTATATTTTGGGTAACGA
>NC_051417.1:5304813-5305278 GCF_015228065.2 Penaeus monodon
CATAAAAACAAAGTCCAAAAGGGGACGATGAATTTTTGGGTATAAACGCAGAAGAAAGAAAGAAAAAACGCGCACCCCGCTTTAACGCGCCCGACCCAAACCCGGGAGAGTATTGTACACCACATCCCACGCAAAAAAAGGGTTCAGGGTTTTTTTTTTCCCCAAGCGCTTTCCCAAGCTTTGTCCCTTTCCCATTGGTACTTCGGATATATTCGCCTATCACGAATCCGACAAGCGCGGGTTGGGTCGGGACTGGGGGTTTAAAGCCATCGAGCGGGCATCTGGGCGAAACTTCTTTCATGAATATTGCTTGGGTCTACAAAGCCCCTTTATAAAAAACGGGCTTTTTTTTGGTGGGGCGAAATTCTCTTTTTTTTTCCCCCCCATTCCCGTCTGCTTTGTTGTTTCTTGTTGTTTATTATGTGTATGGGCTTTTTATTTTTCCTTTACTGAGGGTTTTACTCA
>NC_051417.1:5305415-5305514 GCF_015228065.2 Penaeus monodon
GCATCATAAATTTTACTTTTCACTTACTCTAAAATTTAAATTTTTCTTCCCCTTTGTTTATTTTTTAAAATTTGCTATCCACTATAAACCCTTTTTTTT
>NC_051417.1:5306273-5306435 GCF_015228065.2 Penaeus monodon
ACAAAAAACACGCCTACAAAAAAAGCAAATAAAGGGAAACGAAAGAAAATCAACGCCCGCTTTGCATACCAAACAATTTTATCGAAGGCGATCGAGCGCGGGTGCTAAAATTTTTATCATTTTTTGCATAAATTAGGTTTTTAGCGCTGGCCTCAAGTGTTT
>NC_051417.1:5306464-5306607 GCF_015228065.2 Penaeus monodon
GTTCCGAGTCAGTCTGATAAACAACAGCTGTTAGTTTTCTCTAAGAAGAGTGGTATTGCCCAAAAGAAGGGGCGCTTTTTGCATTGCAGTTGCAGGATTTGTGGTTCTGTCAGTTTGGGGTTTTTAAGCGGGGAAAAATGGGG